>NW_027590151.1:900000-1191500 GCF_964213995.1 Mustelus asterias
CTCCCCATTGACCAACTGTGAGAATGAACAAAATGCAGTCCTGGATGTAATTGAGAGCAGAAACAGTTACAGCAGAATCCAACCCCTGGAATCACTCGTGAACTTGCTGGTGTCTCAGCAGGTGGGATGAAAATCTGAAACTCTTCCCACACTGAGAGCAGGTGAATGGCCTCTCCCCTGTGTGAACTCGCTGGTGTGCCCGCAGGTTGGATAACCGAGTGAATCCCTTCCCACACTGAGAGCAGGTGAATGGCCTCTCCCCAGTGTGAGCTCGCTGGTGTGTCCGCAGGGTGGATAACTGAGTGAATCCCTTCCCACACTGAGAGCAGGTGAACGGCCTCTCCCGAGTGTGAACTTGCTGGTGTGTCAGCAGGCTGGATGACCGCGTGAATCCCTCCCCACACTGAGAGCAGATGAATGGCCTCTCCCCAGTGTGAACTCGCTGGTGAGCCCGCAGCTCGGATGACCGAGTGAATCCCTTCCCACACTGAGAGCAGGTGAACGGTCTCTCCCCAGTGTGAACTCGCTGGTGTATCCGCAGATCAGATGACCGAGTGAATCTCTTCCCACACTGAGAGCAGGTGAATGGTTTCTCCCCGGTGTGAACTCGCTGGTGTTTCTGCAGGCTGGATAACTGAGTGAATCCCTCCCCACACTGTGAGCAGGTGAACGGCCTCTCCCCAGTGTGAACTCGCTCGTGTGTCAGTAGATTGGATGACCGAGTGAATCCCTTCCCACACTGAGGGCAGGTGAATGGCCTCTCCCCAGTGTGAACTCGCTGGTGTCTCTGCAGGTTGGATAACTGAGTGAATCCCTTCCCACACTGAGAGCAGGTGAACGGCCTCTCTCCAGTGTGAATTCGCTGGTGTCTCTGCAGGTGGGATGACTGAGTGAATCCCTTCCCACACTGAGAGCAGGTGAATGGCCTCTCCCCAGTGTGAACTTGCTGGTGTATCCGTAAGCTGGATAACTGATTAAATCCCTTCTCACACTGAGAGCAGATGAACAGCCTCTCCCCAGTGTGGCTGCGCCGATGAGCTTCCAACAGGGATAGGTATCTGTATCTCTTCCCACAGTCCACACATTTCCATGGTTTCTCCATGGTGCAGGTGTCCTTACCTCTCTCTTGGGTGGACAATTAGTTGAAACTTTGTCCACACACAGAACAAGATTACAGTCTCTACCCGCTGTGAATGTTGCGATACTTATTCAGACTGTGTAACTGGTTAAAGCTCTTTAGTCAGTGCATTGGAACACTCTCACTCAAGGGCTCTATTGTGACGTCACAATGCGGAAGTTGTGCAATGAGCTTCAGAGTGAAACTTTGCTCTCCGATCACATTCCATTGTGACGTCACACCCTCACCCATTCCATTGTGACGTCACACCCTCACCCATTCCATTGTGACGTCACACCCTCACCCATTCCATTGTGACGTCACACCCTCACCCATTCCATTGTGATGTCACACTCTCACCCATTCCATTGTGACGTCAGGGCTTCCCTCTCCGATCACAATCCCTGCCGGCCTCCCACATGCAGCCTCAATGGCGGCACTCAGCCCGGGTCTAACACTACAAGCTGCCGCTCCATTTGGTACAAAGGGGGGGACCGGGAAGTTCATTTCCGGGGTTTGGGTTTGAACAACATGTTTACAAAGCCTCTCCACCCGCTGGATTCATCGCTCCCCGCGCACCGCCCTCTACCTCGTATTGATCTCGCTTCCGAGTTAAAACCGTCTGTCCGTCGCCATTACCCGCACTGCGCATGCTTCAGGTCCCGCCCCTCATTCACTCCGATTGGTTGGAGGACCAGCCGCTCCAGCTCGGTCCTCCAGCACCGCCCCCTCTTCCTATTGGTCCGGAGCTGCCGTCAATCAGTCCCCGGGCATTGTGATGCGGAGCATGCGCAGTGTCATTGCTGTCCTTGGCGCTTGTTTGTCCCGGAGAAGCGGAGTCAGCGTTAGGCGGTGGCTGGGAGGATTTGGAAACACTTTGTGGATCCGCAAACCCTTCAGAATCATTGTCAGCTCCCTGGTTTGCAGCTGCGGGGCTTCTCCCTCCCTCCCTCCCGGGAACAGGCCCAGGTTAACGGCCCCATCCTGGCTCAGCCACTGGAGGATGGTTCACATCAGAGGATGGGGGAGGGGGACAATAAATAAGAGGTTACACTTTGGCCTCAAATCAATGAGGACTCTGATCTCTGGGAAGGAAGGAAACCCTGGGAGGTGGGCGGGGAGGATTCACAAACACCCGCTGGAGGCCCCAACACCCCCAATAAGACCCATTGGTTTTATTGTCAGTCTGCAGACAGGAGCTGGAGAACTGAACCCAGTAAGAAGACTCACAACACCAGGTTAAAGTCCAACAGGTTTATTTGGTCGCAAAAGCCACTCGCTTTCGGAGCGCTGCTCCTTCGTCAGGTGAGTAGGACTTGTGTTCATAAACGGGGCATATATATTGACACAAACTCAATTTACAAGATAATGGTTGGAATGCGAGTCTTTACAGGCAATCAAGTCTTAAAGGTACAGACAATGTGAGTGGAGAGAGGGTTAAGCACAGGTTAAAGAGATGTGTATTGTCTCCGGCCAGGACAGTTAGTGAGATTTCCACATCAAGAACTGAACCCAGACAGGAGAGGGAGGAAGAAAACTGGGAGTGGCGGGAAGAAATGGTGGAGATGTTGAGATGGGTTTGGATTTCAGCCCAGGGAGGAGGGAGAGTGTGTGGGACGGGGAATTATAGATTTGGGGAACAAGAGAGGAAAATATGTTCCAGAGAAACTCTGAATTGTCTGTTCAGAATTTCTATCCTGCACTGACAGTGATGGTATTTGTAAACTGTTTTTGCAGGGTATTATGAAGCAGGATTTACAGATGTGAAACTCGAACCAAACTTCACATCAAGATCTGTTTCAGTGATTTGATTCATCAGAAACTGAATATCGTCAGCCTTTGTCTCCAGAAGGAGAAATGTTCATTCTGTCTGCGGGCAAAGATTTCAAACATCAGTGTGACTGAAAAAGCACCTACACACACACACCTGAGAGTTTCCAATGTGCTGAATGTGGAAAGTGGTTTAACAAGTCTGAAAAATAATCACATCATTCTCAGTGAGTAGTGACCCGACACATATTCTGTGTAAACGAGGCTTCAACTCATCATCCAACCTGGAGTCACACGAGGACACCCACACCACAGAGAAACCATTGAAATGTGGGGACTGTGGGAGGAGATTCAATTACCCGTCCGAATTGGATATTCATCGTCGCATTCACACTGGAGAGAGGCCGTTCACCTGCTCTGAGTGTGGGAAAGGATTTGCTTACTCATCCAGCCTCTATACACACCGGCGTGTTCACACTGGAGAGAGGCCATTCGCCTGCCTCGAATGTGGGAGGGGATGTCATGCTTTATCAAGCCTCCTGATTCACCGGCAGGTTCACTCTGATCAGAGACTGTTTCAGTGTTCTGATTGTGAGAAAAGCTTTAAAAGCACAAAGGACCTCCTGAGACACCAGCGCACTCACATGGCGGTGAGGCCATTCACCTGCTCAGTGTGTGGGAAGGGATTCACTCAGTCATCCCACCTTCTGACACACCAACTTGTTCACACTGATCAGAGACCATTTCAATGTTCTGACTGTGAGAAGAGATTTAAAAGTAAAAATGATTTACAAGTCCATCAGCGCACTCACACTGGGGAGAAGCCATTCACCTGCTCCGTGTGTGAGAGGAGATTCGGACGTTTATCCCAGCTGCAAACACACCAGCGAGTTCACTCTGATAAGAGACCATTTCAGTGTTCTGACTGTGAGAAGAGCTTTAAAAGTAAACAATCCCACCCAGGCCCTATCCCACATGGGCGGCACGGTAGCACAGTGGTTAGCACTGCTGCTTCACAGCTCCAGGGTCCTGGGTTCGATTCCCAGCTCGGGTCACTGTCTGTGGGGAGTTTGCACATTCTCCTCGTGTCTGCGTGGGTTTTCTCCAGGTGCTCCAGTTTCCTCCCACAGTCCAAAGATGTGCGGGTTAGGTTGATTGGCCAGGTTAAAAATTGCCCCTTTGAGTCCTGAGATGTGTAGGTTAGAGGGATTAGTGGGTAAATATGTGGGGGTAGGGCCTGGGTGGGATTGTGGTTGGTGCAGACTCGATGGGCCGAATGGCCTCCTTCTGCACTGTAGGGATTCTATGAAACAGAGAGGAGGGAGAAACAAGTCATTTTTGGGATGGCAAAGTGTAGCCTGTGGAGTGCCACAGGGACCAGTGCTGGGCCCTCAACTATTGACAAACTATTTTCATGACATGGATGACAGGATCAAAATTTGTTGATAACACAAAGGGTAGGTAGGAAAGTGAGTTGTGAATGACCATAACAAGCCTGCAAAGCGACATAGATAGGGTCAGTGAGTGGGTAAAAAGTTGGCAGCTGGAACAAGATTTTTGGATAATGTGAACTTGTCCACTTTGGCAGGAAGGATGGAAAAGCAGCTGATTATTTAAAGAGAGCGAGAGATTGCAGAACTTTGAGGTACAGAGGGATCTGGGTGTCCTGGTACTGTAATCAGGAAAAGTTAGTGTGTGGACACAGCAAATGATTAGAAAGGTAAATGAATTGTTGTTTATTGCGGGGATGTTTTGCTGCATTTGTTCAGGGTATTGGTGAGACCACATCTCGAGGTGTACAGTTTTGGTCTTCTTACTTAAGAGAGGACTTGTGTGAGAAGTAGTTCAGAGAAGGTTTACTTGACTGATTCGTTGGATGAGGGGGTTATCATACGAGGAAATGTTGGACATGTTCGGCCTGTATCTATTGGGGTTTAGAAGAATGAGAGAGGATCTGATTGAAACATATAAAATTGAGAGGGGACTTGACAGAGTGGATGTTGATTGTAGAGAGAGGAGAACAAGAGGCAGTTTAAAAATAAGGGTTCTCCCATTTAAGATTGGGATGAGGAGAAACCTTTTCTCTCAGAGGGTTGTTACAGTGTGGAATTCTCTTCCACAGAGAGTGGTGGAGGCTGGCTCACTGAATATTCTGAAGTCTGAATTTAATAGATTCTTGATTGACGAGAGAGTCAAAGGGTATGAGGGGTAAGAAGGAAAGTGGAGTTGAAGCTTCAATCAGATCAGCCAGGATCCTATTGAATAGTGGAGCAGGCTCGAGGGGCCGAGTGGCCTTCTCCTGCTCCTAATTCACATGTTCCCATTGTGAGAGTTGGAGTTTGTTTCTGCTGATGTTAATTTCCCATAAAACTGAGCTGCAGCTTAATCTACAGAATAGAATCAAATAAATCTTGATAAACTAATTGATCAGCCAGAGTCTAACTGAATGACAGAGCAGACTCGAAGGGCTGAACAACCTCCTCCAGTTCCTGTGTAGTTTCTCCCCGGGCTTCTCCCACTCTCTAACTCTGCTCCAGTGCTGGTTTCTGTTAAAGTCTCTTTCCAGGTCTCCCATCACTTTCCATTCATCAGCTGGTGTCTGAGTCCAAGTTTACCAGGAACAGGAGGAGGCCATTTATCCCCTCAAGCCTGTTCTCTCATTCACTGAGGTCATGGCTGATCTGTGACCTAACTCCATTTACCCAGATATTGTTTTAATCCTGACTTCCTCAGTCTGTTACAATGAGATTTTAAAAATAACTTTTGTTTACATCAGACCTTCAATGTAGGAGAGTGTCCCAAGGTGAATCTCAGAAACATCAATTGATAAATCAGACAACTGGCACTGAGGGGATGTTAGGAGGCTGACTGAAGACTTGGTGCAGTGTAAAGGGTTAAGGTTAAATTTGTAAATATTCTACCCAGTGATGTAAGATCAGATGATAAGAGTTTGCTGAGAGATGGTTCTATGCTGAGCCTTGTGCTGTACATATTTAGAAGAAGGTGCAATAAAAAGTTATATTAACGAATAGCCTTGCCTCCAGCAGTCTCTGTCAATCCTGGCCAATTTCTGTATCCACTTGATCTAAACCTGTCATAATAGTGTTCACCTCTATCAGATCTTCCCTTAGCCTCCTTCATTCCAGGGAGAACAACTCCAACTTCTCGAACCTGACCTTGGAGTTAAAATCCTTCATTGCTGGAACCATTCTGGTGAACCTCCGCACCTTCTCAAGGACCATCCCATCCTTCCTAAAGCGTGCTGTCTGGATATGAACACAATATTCCCATTGTGGTTTAAACAGTGCTTCATAAAGCTTCAGCATAACTTCATTGGCTTTTATTACAATGGCTCTGTTGGAAACCAATGTATTATGGACCTTTTTAATGTGCAGTCAGTTTGTAACTTTATTTATTTTATATTAATCAGTGTAGACGGGTTGTGGTGTAACGCTGTGTGTGGAGTCTCTCATGGTGGTAACATGGAATATCGAGGGTGATAGAAGAACCCAGACTGAGCATATCTGAAGAACTGCACTGAACTGCATTGTGGGTTCAATGTGCAAAGCATGCTGGTCAATGTAGTCAAGTCGCAGCCTTGCTGGAATTAGCAATGTCTGCAAAATGAATTAAATTGTGCAGGAAACTGGCCTCACACTGTGAGAAAGATGTGTTTGTTTGAGCTAATGAACTTGTCTGTAGCAGCTTGGGGATTGATAACGGTGTCAGAGGTAACACAGTGGAGTCAGGCTGGCTCTATTCCTTCAAGTATAACCGTGTAATAGGCCCAGGACATAAGAACAAGGGAGAAGACAATGCTGTCATTGAAAACCAATTCAATCGGCTAAAAACAGGTATTACCTTATTTTTTATTCGTTTACAGAGGTCAAAGCCCACAGTCTGCCCTGAATAATAAAAGGTGGGCCTCACTGGCTAGGTCAGCATTTATTGCCCATTTCTAAATGGCCTTGAGAAGGTGGTGTTGAGCTGCCTTCTAGAACCACAGCATTCCCAGTGGTGTAGGTACACCCACACTTGTTTGGGAGGAAGCTCCAGGATTTTGACCCAGTGACAGCGAAGGAACAGCGATATATTTTGAAGTCAAGATGGTGAGTGTTACGATCCCAGTTGATGTTATAATTGGACAGGATGATTCCCGGATGGAACACTGGCTCAAAAGACCGCAACTTTTACTTTTTTAAGAAAACATAAAGGAACAGAATCACAGGACTGCCAATTAGCTTTTAATAATAAATATTTATTAAACACGAAGAGTTTGACAATAACAAAATACTCCTTGACTCTCACTTTCCTTCACAAATGTATACAGATTTCAAGGATAACACAGATTTAAAATTCCTTATGCTATAATGTTCTCAGTAAACACATGGTTCCTTTAAACCCACAGGTTCACTGTGATCAGACAACCCCCACTCTGAAACCAAGTGGCAGATGCAACTCAATCGATCCTCTATGGATTTCTCCTCAAATTTCCCCCCAGATGATTGTCACGAGTGTTTCCAAACTCCGCTCTCAAAAAGACACGTGTTAATATCTCCTTCCAAACTAATTTTCTCACTTCCAGGTCTTCCAATTATCCTTTCAAACAAAGCTTTCTCTCCACTCTTTTAGCAAGAAGCTGCCTCCAGGTTTTCAACTCTCAGAATTTCTTTGCCTTGAATTGCAACATGCTTCCAAAATTCTACATAAACTCAGATCACCAGTCCCTAACAGAATACAATTGCTTCAAAAACTGGATTTAAGGACATCAAACCTTCCCACTATTTCAGATATGTGGCTTCTCTGTCACCAACGTCATCAGTTCTTTTCTTCCCAGGTCTGAGTTTAACTTCCATGAATAGTATCCTGTTCCAAAGACTTTTTTACTTAAATATTCCTGACACTTCCCTTCCATTCCCGGGTTTCTCAAACGAACTGTCCTTTAGTTCCTCTGGAGCTTGCTTTTGGACACATTACTCCATTGTATGGCTTTCCTGCCTCTAGTAGAGCTGAGAGCTGCTCACCCTCTCGTTTCCTTACCCCAACTGCTATAAATTCAACTAAAACTACACTCAAAAAACCTTCTCACCCTAAAGGTGCTGCTGGTTGCTATACAACAATGCATTATTTCTCCAACTTCATGTTTATTTTTCACGCCATAAACTCTCTCAGCACAACAGGAATACAATTTGAATTGAAACCTATCCCCCACGCATGCAAATACCTTTGTTCATCATGAATCCAACCAAAGTTCTACTCTTCCTACACAGAAACACTAAATCAAACTTACTTAAATCTATACTTTATTTCTAATATTTAACAATAGAAACATCACTTAAAACTATCTCTGTTTTCCTGACATGAGTGACTTAGAGAGGAACTTCCAGGTGGTGACACTCTCATGGATCTGCTGCTCTTGTCCTTCTAGATGGTAATGTTCCTGGGTCTGTAAGATGCTGCCTAAGGAGTCTTGGTGAGTTCCTGCAGTGCATTTTGTAGATGGTACACACTGTTGCTATTGTCCGTCAGTGGTAGAGGGAGTGAATGTTTGTGGTTAGTGTGTTGATCAAGTGGGGCTGCTTTGTCCTGGATGGTTTTGAGCTTCTTGAGTGTTGTTGGGAGCTGCACTCATTCAGGCAAGTGGAGAGTATTGCATCACATTCCTGACTTGTGTCATGTAGATGGTGGATGGGCTTTGGGTGGGGGAGTCAGAAGGTGAGTTACTCTCCTCAGGGCTGCCAGTCTGTGACCTGTTCTGGTAGCCACAGTGTCTATGAGTTTCTGGTCAATGTAACCCCGCAGGATGTTGATAATGGAAGGGGGATTCAGTGATGGTAATGCCCTTGAATGTCAAGGGGTGATGGTTAGATCTTCTCCTGTTGGAGATGGTCATTGCCTCGGACTTATGTGGCATGAATGTTACTTGCCACTTGTCAGCCCAAGCCTGGATATTGTTGTATTTGGACATGGACTGCTTCAGTATCTGAGGAGTCACAAATGGTGCTGAACATTGTGTATTCATTGGCGGACATCCCCACTTCTGACCTTATGATGGAGGGAAGGTCAGTGATGAAGCAGCTGAAGATGGTTGGGCCTCGGACACGACCCTGAGAGATCCCTGCATTGATGTCCTGGAGCTGAGATGACTGACCCTCCACAACCACAACCATCTTCCTAATTGCCAGTATAAGTCCAACCAGCAGAGAGTTTGCCCCTTGATATCCATTGATTCCAGTTTTGCCAGGGGTCCATGATATGGGTGGCACAGTGGTTAGACCAGTTGGCTCACAGCCCCAGGGACCGGGTTCGATTCCGGCCTTGGGTGGCTGTGTCGAGTTGGCACATTCATCAGCTTTTTTTTGTGGATCATTTCAGTGGAAATGTGCTCTCCCAAACTCAAAGAGCATCAGTCCACTGAAAACAAAGTTGTGAGACCGGCCAGTCCAGCAGAAAGAAACCCTCCAACCCTCCCACTTCACCAACTGTCAGAATGAACATAGTTCAGTCCTGGATGTGATTAACAGCAGCAATACCAGCAGAATCCAACCCCTGTCATCACTTGTGAACTTACTGGTGTCTCAGCAGGTGGGATGACTGAGTGAATCCCTTTGTGAATCCTTGTGAACTCGTTGGTGTGTCTGCAGGTGAGATGACTGAATGAATCCCTTTCCACACTCAGAGCAGATAAACGGCCTCTCTCCAGTGTGAACTTGCTGGTGACTCTGCAGATAAGACGAAAGAGCGAATCCTTTCCCACACTCAGAGCAGGTGAATGGTCTCTCCCTGGTGTGAACACGTCGGTGTGCCTGCAGGTTAGCTGAACGAGTAAATCCCTTCCCACACTCAGAGCAGGTGAACGGCCTCTCCCCGGTGTGAACTTGCTGGTGATTCTGCAGGTCAGATAACTGAATGAATCCCCTGCCACACTCAGAGCAGGTGAATGGCCTCTCCCTGGTGTGAACCTCCTGGTGTGACAGAAGGTGGGATGATTGAATAAAACGCCTCCCACACTCGGAGCAGACGAATGGCCTCTCCCTGCTGTGAACTCCCTGGTGTGACATTAGGTGTGACGATTGGATAAAACGTTTCCCACATTCGGGGCAGCTGAATGGCCTCTCCCTTGTGTGGGTTCCTTTGTGTGTCACTAGATGTGATAACTGAATAAAACGCTTCCCACACTCGGAGCAGGGGAACGGCCTCTCCCTCCTGTGGACTCCCTGGTGAGTCACTAGGTGTGATAATTGAATAAAACACTTCCCGCACTCAGAGCAGTTGAAAGGCCTCTCCTTAGTGTGGGCTCGCTGGTGTATCTGCAGGTGAGATGACTGAGTGAAACCCTTTCCACAGTCGGAGCAGGTGAATGGTCGCTCTCCGGTGTGGATTTGTTGGTGATTCAAAAGTTCAGATGAATGATTGAATTGCTTCCCACACTCAGAGCAGTTGAACGGTTTTTCCCCAGTGTGAACTTGCTGGTGTGTCAGCAGGTGGGATAACTGAGTGAATCCCTTCCCACACTCAGAGCAGGTGTACAGCCTCTCCCTACTGTGAACTGCTTGGTGATTCCACAGGTCGGCTGCCTGGAGAAAACCCTTCCCACACTCAGAGCAGATGAAGGGCCTCTCCCCAGTGTGGCTGCATTGATGAATCTTCAGGGCAGATGGGGAGCAGTCTCCTTCCCCACACTTGATGCAGGGGAACAGTCTCTCCCCAGTGTGAATATGTTGATGAGTTTGCAGTACAGACGGGATACGGAATTCCTTACCACAATCCTCATCTTTCCCCGATTTCTCCATGGTGTGGATGTCCTTGTGTCTTTCCAGGTTTAACAATCAGTTAAATCCTCATCCACACAGAGAGCATGTGCACTGTCTGTCCCCGCTGTAAATGATGTGATATTTTTGCAGTCTGTGTAACTGGTCTTTTGACAGTCAGTGTACTGGACACTCTCACTCAGCTCTGTGTTCCTTGGTGCCTTTCCAGTCACACTGATGTGACAGAAAAAACAGATAAATATTTCTTCTTCTAGATTCAAGGTCTGATGATATTCAGGTTCTGATCATTTGAGTGACTCTATTAAGCCTTAACATGTTTTGAGATTGCTGGCAGCAAATCTTCCCCTTATAACTTCCTGTAAAATGAGTTTACAAAAGTCATCACTGTCAGTATCAAACAGAAATTCAGAATAGACAATTCTAGTTTCTGTGGAACATTTTTTCCTTTCTCATTCCTCTGAATCTGTACATCTCCATCCCACACCCTATCCCTGTCTCCTCACTCTGCTGTATGTATAATACACCCTTCCAATTCTCCTGAAGGTGTTGATTCATGCTGATCAACAAATCCATGCTCACTGCTTCTTCTCCAGCACTGAGATATCTTCATGCAGGCTGCTAGTCTAAATACCTAAATATACTTAGCGAAGTAAAATGTATGTAACATAGGGGACCAGTTTAATAATTAGAAGTACAGCAAGGCTATGAGATAGAACATTATTTCGACAGTGAACGTTCTTGAATATCAATTGTTTGGCTATGAGGGTGGTGCATTTTGATACATTCAATATTTCAAAATGAAATTAGATGGCAGTCAAAATAGACTGGCAGGGGAACAGGGATACAGACGGGATGAGGAGCATATCAGCCATGATTGAATGGCGGAGTGGACTCAATGGGCCAAATAGCCTAATTATGCTCCTCTATCTTACGAACTTAAGGGGGAATGGGACTGACTGGATTGCTCGACAGAGAGTTAGCATGGACTTGAGTTGCTGAATGGACTCCTTGTGTGATACGATAACCCGATTACTGAAAATAAACTACTTAGTTACAGTATTAACAAAACTAAAAATAATAAAAAATGAACTTTATTACTGGACCATGCATAATATATCTAATTTGTACCATATTACAAGACTGCACACATCTCTGTCCTATATTAATTTACTGCCCTTTAAATTTCAGCTATTTCCTCGGGAAATCATCCCTTTAAATTGTGAACATTAGGAAAGAGACCATCCTCTTAACCAGACAAATAAATGTGACAAGTTGAGGAAGCAAAGGATGGCAATGTCTTTAAGAGGGAGAGAGATACCTGGGCCAACCTTTCCAGAGTCTGCAGCTCCCTGAATTCACTTCCTTTCCCTTCAGTTGCTGCAAGTCCCCAATTTAACCCCAGAATGAGAAGAAAAAGGAGAGAAGAAAACAAAGTGTTTTACTGACAGATGTTGACGACAGGAGGAGGTTTCAGTCTGTCTGAAATCCAATCTGCATTGTCACAAAGCCCGCACTCTGATTGGCTGGAGGACCAGTATCCTTCCGGTCCTCCAATTCCTTCCATTGGTCAATACCCCTCATGAAGACAGTGGTGCAGCGGAAGTGAGTCGAAGACACTTTGACCCCGGGTCGCTCTCAGTTATTGGCCAATGGGAAACGCTATCCCCCGCACATGCGCAGAACTTCTCTGGGTTAATCATGCGCAGTCCCACCCGGCGAATAGAGCGATTTCTCCAGCGCGGGGGATTGTGGGAGCTGCGGCCGCCATTACTCGGCCGGAGCCCAGTCTCCAAACACCTGGGACTGCGATGGATGGGATGGGATGGGGAGGAGGCGAAGTGACCCCATCCGGATATAATGTACATCTGGGTAGTCACTGGAATTGATAGCGACGCCACCTTAGCAAAATTCAGGTGGAAAAATTTAGACACCTGGGTGACATATTGGGGAGTGGAATAGCTCAATGTGAAACTGAACCCCAGAGTCAGCAGCTTCCTTGGGGGAGAACTGGGGAAAAATAAGGAGGATGGTCAAAAGAATTAGGCTTACAATTGGTAGGGAGGAGGCAGATGCTTAAAGTTTGAAATTTGATTAGATTTGATTTGTCACATGTATTAGTAGACAGTGAGAAGTATTGTTTCTTGTACGTTTTACTGACAAAGAGAAGGAAAGAGGAGGGTGCAGAATGGAGTATTACAGTCATAGCTAGGATATAGAGAAAGATCAAATTAATGTGAGGTAGTTCCACTCAAAAGTTTGATGGCCGCAGGGAAGAAGCTGTTCTTGATTTGGTTGTCCATGTCCTCAGACCTTTATATCTTTTTCCCGATGGAAGGAGGTGGAAGAAAGAATGTCCAGGGTGCATGGGGTCCTTGATTATGCTGGCTGCTTTTCTAAGACAGTGGGAAATGTAGACAGAGTCAATGGATACGAGGCTGGTTTACCTGATGGATTGGGTCATTCATGACCCTTTGTAGTTTCTTGTGGTCTTGGACAGAGCAGGAGCAACATCAAGTTGTGATACAACCAGAAAGAATGCTTTCCAGAAAGGGAGGAGAATGTTAAGTGACAACCAGAATATCAGTTTCAAATTTCTATCCTGTGCTTACATTGATTGCTTTGATAGATGTTTTTATTTACAAGGGATTAGAATGGAAGGATTTTCAGTCAGAAACATCTTGATTCATTTGGACACGACTATCATCAGCGATCAAATGTCAGAGGAACACTGATGCCCTGTTCAAAAAGATTCCAATCATCAGTGCGAATGGAAAAGTTGTGTGATGCACATTCCCAAGAGAGAGAGATAGATTTCCAGGGAAAGAGACATAAGAATATATGAACAAATGAACTATGAGCAGGCCACTCAGGCTGTTTCAGTGCTCAGCGCCGACAGCTACCAGTTTCCAGATGCAATTTTACAACTCATCCGCTTCATCCTGGACCACAATGTCTTCACCTTCAACAACCAGTTCTTCATCCAGACAAGCAGAACAGCCATGGGGACCAAAATCGCACCTCAATATGCCAACATCTTCATGCACAGGTTCGAACAAGACATCTTCACCGCACAGGACCTTCAACCGATGCTATACACTAGATACATCGATGACATTTTCTTCCTTTGGACTCATGGTGAACAATCACTGAAACAACTATATGATGACATCAACAAATTCCATCCCACCATCAGACTCACCATGGACTCCTCTCCGGAATCGGTTGCATTCTTGGACACACAAATCTCCGTTAAGGACGGTCACCTCAGCACCTCACTATACCGCAAGCCCATGGATAACCTCACGATGCTCCACTTCTCCAGCTTCCACCCTAAACACGTTAAAGAAGCCATCCCCTACGGACAACCCCTTCGTATACACAGGATCTGCTCGGATGAGGAGGATCGCAACAGACACCTCCAGACACTGAAAGATGCCCTCATAAGAACAGGATATGGTGCTCGACTCATCGATCGACAGTTCCAACGTGCCACAACGAAAAACCGCACCCACCTCCTCAGAAGACAAACACGGGACAGGTGGACAGAGTACCCTTCGTCGTCCAGTACTTCCCCGGAGCGGAGAAGCTACGGCATCTCCTCTGGAGCCTTCAACATGTCATTGATGAAGATGAACATCTCACCAAGGCCATCCCCACACCCCCACTTCTTGCCTTCAAACTACTGCACAACCTCAAACAGACCATTGTCTGCAGCAAACTAGCCAGCCTTCAGGAGAACAGTGACCACGACACCACACAACCCTGCCATAGCAACCTCTGCAAGACGTGCCGGATCATCGACACGGATGCCATCATCTCATGTGAGAACACCATCCACCAGGTACACGGTACATACTCTTGCAACTCGGCCAACGTTATCTACCTGATACGCTGCAGGAAAGGATGTCCCGAGGCATGGTACATTGGGGAGACCATGCAGACACTGCGACAACGGATGAATGAACACCATTCAACAATCACCAGGCAAGACTGTTCTCTTCCTGTTGGGGAGCACTTCAGCGGTCACGGGCATTCGGCCTCTGATATGCGGGTAAGCGTTCTCCAAAGCGGCCTTCACGACACACGATGGCGCAGAGTCGCTGAGCAGAGACTGATAGCCAAGTTCCGCACACATGAGGATGGCCTCAAATGGGATCTTGGGTTCATGTCACACTATCTGTTATCCCCACAACTTGCCCGGACCTGCAGAGTCTCACTGGCTATCCTGTCTGGAGACAATGCACATCTCTTTAACCTGCCTTAATGCTCTCTCCACTCACATTGTTTGTATCTTAAAGACTTGATTAACTGTAAGTATTCGCATTCCAACCATTATTCATGTAAATTGAGTTTGTGTCTTTATATGCCCTGTTTGTGAACAGAATTCCCACTCACCTGAAGAAGGGGCTTAAGGCTCCGAAAGCTTGTGGCTTTTGCTACCAAATAAACCTGTTGGACTTTAACCTGATGTTGTTAAACTTCTTACTGTCACTAATAACCTTCAGGGAAGGGAAGCTGACACCCATCTGAGCCTACACAAGATTATGATCTCTATTGGGGGAGAAGAGGGTGAGAGGATTGGAAGCAGAAGAAGAGAGGGGGATTTTCTATTTGTACAAATCAACCAGGATTTTAACAGAATCTCGCAAACCCTCAACCATCATCTCTGAGAAGGAGCAAGTGTATGTGAACCCAATCACCTCCGGGTTCTCCTCCAAGGCGCATACAGTTCTGACAGTAAGTAATGGATGAGCAGAAATTTCCTCTACTTCTATATTGGGAAGACTGATGCTACTGTCTTCAGCCCCAGCTACAAACTCCACTCTTGAACCACTGACTCCATCCCTCTGCCTGATAACTGTTTGAGTCTGAAGCAGATTGTTCAAACCATTGTGTGATATCTGACCCTAAGACAAGCTCCTAACCACATTTTTCCATCATCTTCAAGACTGAATTCCACCTCAGTAACATTTCCTGACTCCACCCCAGACTCAGCTCATCTGCTGCTGAAACACTGACCCATTCCTTTCTTACCTCCGAGATATCTACACTTCTCTAATTCTGACTTCCTGAGTATTCCTGATTTTATTTACTCCATGTTGTGTGGCCTCACCTGAAGCTGCTAAGACCACAAATTCTGGAATTTCCTCCCTAACCTTCTCTATCCTACATTCCTTCATTAAAACACTCCTTAAAACTGACCTCTGCTTCCGGTAGCCCATGAGTTTACAAAAGCAATCACCATCAGTCCCAGATAAAAATTCAGAAGAGACAATTTTTTCCCTTGGTATGAGTTTTCTCTGTTAAATCTTCCTCATTTAGCCCCCTGTGAAATGAGTTTCCAAAATACATCTCTGTCAGTCCAGGATAGAAATTCACAACATTCTCTCCTCCTGCTGCCTGGTCCAGGATCTCCCCGCTAACTCCCTGTTGCATTTTGCCCTCATCATCGTCAGCAGCCCCTCGATTTGAGGATGATGTCTATCATCATAGAATCCCTACAGTGCAGACCCATCAAGTCTGCACTGACTCTCTCACAGAGTACCTTACCAGGCCCTCTTGCCCACCCTAACCACAAACATAGCTAAACCCCTTACCTACAAATCTTGTGGTCGGTACAAACGGCCTCCTTCTGTACTGTGGGATTCTAATGATTCTCTATGAGTATTTGGAAAAAGAGGGAATGCGAGGCAAAACACCTGAAAAATGTGTGCAAGTGAGGCCTGAGATGACACGGGTGGATAATATCAGAATGTGGACCGGTCTCTCGATGGGACAGGCAGTGAGAGCAGCTGAGAAATCAGTGGAGAAAGATTGTTCAGAGTGCGGCCAACCCTCAGAACGAGGACGGATGAACGACAAGACACCTGTAGTGAGAGGAAAAAGACTATTTACTATCCAGGATAAAATTAATACACCACATCTGCTTCTGTGGATCATTTCAGAGGAAATGTGCTCTCCCAGGCTCACAGAACATCAGCCCACTGGAAGTCACGAGACCGGCCAGTCCTGCTGAGCAAAACCCTCCGACCCTCCCACTTCACCAACTGTCAGAATGAACATGGTTCAGTCCTGGATGTGATTAACAGCAGAATCCAAGCTCTGTGATCACTTGTGAACCCGTTGGTGTCTCAGCAGGTGGGATGACTGAATGAATCCCTTCCCACACACGGAGCAGGTGAATGGTTTCTGCCCAGAGTGAACTCGCTGGTGTTTCAGCAGGTTCGAAGATTGAGTGAATCCCTTCCCACAGTCACGGCAGGTGAACGGCCTCTCCCCAGAGTGAACTCGCTGGTGTGTCAGCAGGGTGGATGAGTGAGTAAATCTCTTCTCACACTCTGAGCAGGTGAACGGCCTCTCTCCCGTGTGAACTCTCTGGTGTCTCAGTAGGTGGGACGAATCACGGAATCCCTTCCCGCACTCAAAGCAAGTGAACGGCTTCAGCCCAGAGTGAACCCGCTGGTGTTTCTGCAGGTTTGAAGACTGAGCGAATCCCTTCCCACACTGGGAGCATCTGAATGGTCTCTCTCCGCTGTGAACCCGCTGGTGTGTCCGCAGGGTGGATAAATCACTGAATCCCTTCTCACACTCTGAGCAGGTGAACGGCCGCTCCCCAGTGTGAACTCGCCAGTGTGTCAGCAGGGTGGAGGAGTCTTTAAATCCCTTCCCACAGTCAGAGCAAATGAACGGCCTCTCCCCAGTGTGAACTCGCTGGTGTCTCAGCAGAAGGGATGGATTAGTGAATCCCTTCCCACATTGAGAGCAGGTGAATGGCCTCTCTCGACTGTGAACCTGTTGGTGTGTCAGCAGTGTGGACGACTGAGCAAATCCCTTCCCACACTTGGAGCAGATGAATGGTCTCTCCCCAGTGTGACTGCGTCGATGAGTTTCCAGCTCAGACGGGGACCTGAATCCCTTCTCACAGTCCTCACATTTCCACGGTTTCTCCATGGTTCGGGTGTCCTTGTGACTCTCCAGGTTAAACAATCAGTTAAATCTCACACAGAACACGGGTACAGTCTCTCCCCGCTGTGAATGGCGATGTTTTTTCACGCTGTGTAACTGGTTAAAGCTCTTTCCACACTCAGTGCACTGGAACACTCTCACTCGGGTGTGTGTGTGTCTCGGTGCTTTTCCAGTCACACTGATGTTAGAATGGCCGATGGTTTCACATCCTAGTGAATTGAGTGAATCAGATCTTGACGTGATGTTTGTTTCGAGATTTCTGTCTCAAAATTCTCCCCTTCTAATATCCTGTAAAAGGAGTTCACAAAAGTCACCACTATTAGTGTCGGATAAAAATTCAGAACAGACAGTTTTAGTTTCTCTGGAACAATCTGTCCTCTCATTCCCCCAAAGCTGTAAATCTGTCTATTTTTCCTCCATTCTCAGTCTGTTGTCCCTCCAACACTCCTGAAGATGCTAATTCATGTTGATTGACAGATCAATACATAATGCTTCCTGTCCTCAACACAGAGACCATAACATCATGGAAAGTAGGAGGAATAGACCATTCGGCCCATTGAGCCTGCCGTTCCATTCAATAAGATGATGGTTGATCCGATTGTGCCCTTAACTCCACGTTCCCACCTGTCGGCCATAACTCTTGTGGATAACAATCTGCCTAACTCAGCCTGACGCAGCCTCCACTGCTCCCTGGGGAAAATAATTCCAAAGACCCCCTGAGGGAAGAAATTTCTCCTCCTCTCCATTCGAAATGAGAAACCCTTTATATTTGGCATTCTGCCCATGTGGGGAAATAACCTCTCTTCATCTGTCAAGCTACCTTGGGCAGCACGGTGGCACAGTGGTTAACACTGCTGCCTCACAGCGCCAGGGACCCAGGTTCAATTCCCGGCTTGGGTCACTGTCTGTGCAGAGTCTGCACATTCCCCCCGTGTCTGTGTGAGTTTCTTCCAGATGCTCCGGTTTCCTCCCACAGTCTGAAAGACGTGCTGGTTAGGTGCACTGGTCAAACTAAATTCTCCCTCAGTGTACCCGAACAGGCACTGGAGTGTGACGACTAGGGGATTTTCACAGTAACTTCTTTGCAGTGTTAACGTAAGCCTACTTGTGGCACTAATAAATAAAATTTAAACTTAAAAAGATTACCCCTCATTCTTCTAAACTCCAATGAGTACAGGCTCAACCGTTCCCAATAACACAACACCTTCCCAGGTATTAGACTGGTGATCCAGTATAACGTGGGAAAATGTGAACTTGTCCAATCAGACAGAACGAACAGAAAAAGCAGCATCTTATTTAAATGAATTGCAGAACAAAGAACAATACAGCACAGGAACAGGCCCTTCGGCCCTCCAAGCCTGCACCGATCATGTGTTCCTAACTCGACCATCCGTTTGTATCCCTCTATTCCCAGTCTGTTCATGTGGTTGTCTAGATAAGTCTTAAATGATCCTAGTGTGTCTGCCTCAACCACCTTGCTTGGTAGTGCATTCCAGGCCCCCACCACCCTCTGTGTAAAATACGTCCCCCGGATATCTGTATTGAACCTTGCCCCCCTTATCTTGAACTTGTGACCCCTTGTATGTGTCATTTCTGACCTGGAAAAAAGCTTCCAACTGTTCACCCTATCTATGCCCTTCATAATTTTATAAACTTCTATTAGGTCGCCCCTCAACCTCCGTCTTTCCAGGGAGAACAACCCTAGTTTACTCAATCTCTCCTCATAGCTAATACCCTCCATACCAGGCAACATCCTGGTAAACCTTTTCTGTACTCTCTCCAAAGCCTCCACGTCCTTCTAGTAGTGTGGCGACCAGAACTGGACGCAGAATTCCAAATGTGCCTAACCAACGTTCTATATAACTGCAACATCATATGCTAACTTTTATACTCTATGCCCTGTCCAATAAAGGCAAGAATGCCATATGCCTTCTTCACCAGCTTTTCCACCTATTCTGCCACCTTTAAGGATCTGTGGACTTGCACACCCAGGTCCCTCTGCGTGTCTATACTCCTGATAGTTCTGCCATTTATTGTATAACTCGCCCCTGCATTAGATCTACCAAAATGCATCACTTCGCATTTATCTGGATTAAATTCCATCTGCCATTTCTCTGCCCAATTTTCCAGCCTATCTATATCCGGCTGTATTCTCTGACAATGTTCATCACTACCCGCAACCCCAGCAATCTTTGTGTCGTCCGCAAACTTACTAATCAGACCAGCTACATCTTCTTCTAAATCATTTATATATATCACAAACAGAACTCTGAGGTACAGAGCAATCTGGGTGCCTTGGCAGGTGAATCACAAGTTAGTTTCCAGGTGCAGGGTTAATACTCAGGTCCATGAACTCCACCACTGTGCACCCCACAAACTTTGTCACCCTCATCAGCGATACTATCCTCCTCCCTGACCACAGTCTGAACCAGACCAATTGCAATCTTCCTTTCCTATTTGACCTTGAGTTGAACTATTGGCTACATATCCTCACCGTCTCTAATATTACTGTTTCCACCTCTAAGACAATTAGATCCATCCTGCCTCAGTTCATTTGCTGCTGAACTTCTCATCTTGCCTTTGTTACTTTCAGATTTGACTATTCCAACGCTCTTCTGACCGATCCCTCATCTTCCATTCTCCATAAACTTACCCTCCTCCAGAACTCTCTGGATGGTTGGCAGTTTAGTGGGAAAGAGTGAATAGAACGGAAGGTGGGTTTCATGGACAAGATTAGCTCTTGAAGGGATATGGGGAGATGGAGAGAAACTAAAGAAAGAAGTCAGTTTAAGGCCTGGGCTGGGCAGATCTTCACAACAATTTTGAACTTCCGGGGTAGTGGAAGGGAGGAAAGCAGCAGAGGCAGCTGATCAGATTGTCTCAATCTTAGTGACAATGGGGCAGCACAGAGGCAGAGTGGTAGCATTGCTGCCTCACAGCGCCAGAGACCCAGGTTCAATTCCAGACCAGGTGGGCAGTTTGCACGTTCTCCTGAAGTCTGTGTGGGTTTCCTCCGGGTGCTCTGCTTTCCTACCACAGTCCAAAGATGTGCAGGTTAGGTGGCTTGGCCATGCTAAATTGCCCCTTAGTGTCTAAAGATATGTGGGTTGGGCGTATTGGCCATGATGGATGCATGGGGATAGGGCCGAGGTAATATGCTCTGTTGGAGAGTTGGTGTAGACTGAATGGGCCGAATGGCCTCCTTCCACATTGCAGGGATTCTATGATTCCATGAGCTCCTCACACTCGTTGCTTTGGCAAGAATGGAGGAGACTGGGATACCGAGGATGTTTTAAAAAGAGCTAACTTGTGTTAGAGATATTAAAATTATTAACCACACTGGCTGTTCCAACACAAAGCTGATTTATTTGACTTTTATCCAGAATATGATCGGGATCGAGTTTATCAACATCAGCAGAAACAGAGCACAAAGGTATTTTTAAAGACAAATGATAGAAAAATATCAGGAAGGTCAATGCAATAAGAAGATTGGATTAAGTAAAAGCAAATTACTGTGGATGCTTGAAATCTGAAATAAAACAGAAAATTTGGGAAAAACTCAGCAGGTTTGGCAGCATCTGTGGAAAGAGAAACAGAGTTAACGTTTCAAGTCTGTACAGATCAGGTAAGAATGGCAGATTTCCCTCCCTCAAGGACACTAATGAACCAAAGATCCAATTTCTGGACTGTCAAGTTGAGATTAGGGAAGGGGATGAGAGTGAAGGTAAAGATTATGGGTGAAGACTTGAAGAATATGAGTAGCTTCAAGTTCCTGGGGTCAGTGATGGGAGGAGATGGAAATTTGGAAATGAAGAAACAGATTAGCTCTGGCTGCAGTAATTGGAAGATATGCAGTGGAATATTCGGTGATAGAAAATCATCACTGAACTTGAAAAGAAAGAATCTACAATCACAAAGTAGTTGAGGCCAAAACATTGTGTGATTTCAAGAAGAAATTAGATATAGCTCTTGGGACTAAAGGGATCAGGATATTGAATTCGATGATCAGCCATGATCATAATGAATGGCGCAGCAGGATCGAAGGGCCGAATGGCCTACTCCTGCTTCTAGTTTTTATGTTTCTATGTAGTGGAGAAGAGATTGAAATGGTCTGGACATCTGTTATGGAGAGTGAGGGAGGAAATGTGGTGAGGGGAGTGATGGACATGGGACTGTCAGGAAGAAGGAGAGGAGGAATGTCTAAGACCAGATGGAAAGATGTGGTGGACAGAATCAGAAATACAGTGGGATTGGGAGAGGGATGGTGACTGACAGGAGGAGATGGTGAAGCAGCTTTGTGGTGATTCCAAGTAAAATGGGAAGAGGAGGAAGAAAAACACCCAGATCCCAGTGAACATGGATGTGGTTAACAGCAAAACCAAATTGTGGTAGTTACTCGTGAACTGACTGGTGTCTCAGCAGATTGGATAACTCGATGAATCCTTTCCCGCACTGGGAACAGGTGAATGCCTCTCCCCAGTGTGAATTCGCTGGTGCCTCTGCAGGTTGGCTGACTGAGTGAATCCCTTCCCACATTTAGGGCAGGTGAATGGCCTTTCTCCAGTGTGTGTGCGCTGGTGTTTCAGCAGGGTGGATAAATCAGTGAATCCCTTCCCGCACTCGGAGCAGGTGAACGGTCTCTCCCCGGTGTGAATTCGTTGGTGAACAGTCAGGTTTGTTGAACTCCTGAACCCAGTCCCGCAGTCAGTGCACTTGAATGGTCTCTCGTCCGTGTGAACGCGTTGATGGGACATCAGTTGGCTGGAACTTTTATAGCACTTCCCACAGTCTGGGTATTTAAAAGGTCTCTCGTCAGTGTGAACTCGCTGGTGTATCAGCAAGTCAGATGGCCGAGTGAATCCCTTCCCACACTCGGAGCCAGGTGAATGGCTTCTCCCCAGTGTGAGTCAGTTTGTGTAAATGCAGGCTGCCGGACTGAGTGAATCCCTTCCCACACTCGGAGCAGGTGAACGGTCTCTCCCCAGTGTGAACCTGCCGGTGAACCAAGAGGTTGGATAATTGAATGAATCCCTTCCCACACTCAGAGCAGGTAAATGGTCTCTCTCCAGAGTGAACTCGCTGGTGCGTCTGTAGGTGGGATGACCGAGTGAAACTCTTCCTACACACGGAACAGGTGAATGGCTTTTCCCCAGTGTGATCACGTTGGTGTGTCAGCAGGTGGGATAACTGAGTGAATCCCTTCCCACACTGAGAGCAGGGGAATGGCCTCTCCCCAGTGTGAACTCGCCGGTGATTCAGCAAGGTTGCTGACCGAGTGAATCCCTTCCCACACTCGGGGCAGGTGAACGGCCTCTCCCCACTATGAAGTCGCTGGTGATTCTGCAGGGCAGATGAATGACTGAATTCCTTCCCACAGTCCCCACATTTCCACACCTTCTCCCTGGTGTGACTGCGCTTGTGTCTCGACAGGCCAGCTGACTGGCTGAAGCCTCGCCCACACACAGAACACACGTACAGTTTCTCTCCACTGTGAACAGTGCTTTTTCCTTCCATGTTCAAAATCCGATGAAATTCAGGTTATGATAAATTAGGTGACCCCGTCAGATTTTGATGTGATGTTTGATTTCTGTTTCCTGACTGCAAATCCTCCCCTTCTAAAACCCTGTGAAATTGATTTAAAACAGAAAAAAGGGCGTGAGAGAGAACCCACAGAACACAAAGGCAGGTTGTGAAATTGAGCTGAATGAATCTGGTAATTTGTGGGGCAGGCACTAGGAAAACGTGACCATGGAAACTGCTGGATTGTCACAAAAATCAGACAGGTCCAGTAATATCCTTCAGGGAAGAGAACCTGCCGCCTGTTCTGTGCCTTCACAAGACTCTGGACACAATGGGTGAAGAGAGACAGAGTGATATATATACACATAATATATACATACACACGAGAGAGATTGCCCCAATACAAACTTCACTCCCTAACCGCGCTATCCTTCTCCCGAGCAACTATCTGAAGTGAAATTAATTTCACAACATTACTGCCATCCTTTACCCAAAACTGAGCTTCCGACCCTGTACCTCGAGACTTAACCACCCCATCTCTGAAATCTCCTCCATCACACAACCCTGTGAGATATCTGTACTGATCTAATTGTGGCACCATGAGTGTTCCACATTTCAATCACACCAACACTGTGAAAAAGTGTGTGTAACTGGAAAATACAGATCAACATCCACAACCAACACCCGCCCCGATACAAGTCACTCTTAATTGGTCAATCTCTGCTTCAAGGCTCGGTTCTGGGACAAACGCCTGCAACAAAATAATAGCAAAATACTGTGGTTGCTGAAAATCTGAAATAAAAAGAGCAAATACTGAAAATACTTAACTTGTTAGCTAGTAACTGTGGCAAGAGTTAAAATATCAGGGTGTGCAGAATCAATATGGGTATACAATCAAGATCAAGCATAGGCCATTCAGCCCCTCAAGCCTGCTCCACCATTTAATAAGATCATGGCTAATCTGATAGTAACTTCAAATCTTCAATTCCAGGGAATTATGGTGCAGATTTGATGTTTAATATCAGCCAATGAGCAAAAGAGAAATGATCTCCAGTGCAGGAAAAAGAATTCCTGACCATTGGGAGATAAAGATGGTACATCAGAAGCACATAGCTGAGGGATGGGAAAAGGTGAAAGCTTCATCTAGACACAGTTGCAAGAAAATAACAGTAAAGTACCAAACACGGTTAAAATAAATCTACTACTAGAAAATAGAGAGTTAAACAATGACAGAGGTAATCAGAGAGGGCAGAGGTGAAACAGAGCAATGGATGGATATGGATTCAGATCCAAAGAAAGAGTCAGACCAGCCTGAGAGATAGAACAGAGCACAAATAACAGAACATAGCACTAAAAGCACTGGATTGTAGATGAATGCTCAATAATACTCACTTCTGGAACTATTTGAAAACCTCCTGCTGCAGCTGGAAAGATATCAGAAGCATTGGAATCAGAGAAATCACAGACTTCAAATCTTCCAACTCCCTGTAAAAGGAGATTACAAGAGTCATGTGTCAACTGTGGTTAGAAAATAAGAGATAAACATTTTTCTTGGTTTGCGATTGCTCCCCTTTTAACCCCCTGTAAAAGGGTGCAGGATTATGTAAAATGGGATACGCTTACATTGGAAGTAATTCAGACAAGGTTCACTAAGCTGATTCCAGGCATGAAGTGTTTTTTTTAAATGAGGAAACATTGGGTAGGGTGTATGTATACTCATTAGATTTTAGATAAATGTTGTAACTGAAGCATAAAACATTCTGTGGGTGCTTGACAGGATAAGTGCTGCAAGGATGTTTCCCCTCAGAGGGAAATGTGGAACTGCAGAGACAGTTTAAAAGGAAGGGTTGAAGACAGAGATGAGGAGAAATCGCTTCGCTCAGAGGTCCAGTAGCCCGTGCAATTCTCTCCTTCAGTGAGCAATGGAAGCTGGCTCATTGGCAGCAACCTCTGCAAGACGTGCCGGATCATCGACACAGATGCCATCATCTCACGTGAGAACACCATCCACCAGGTACATGGTACATACTCTTGCAACTCGGCCAACGTTGTCTACCTGATACGCTGCAAGAAAGGATGTCCCGAGGCATGGTACATTGGGGAAACTGTGCAGACGCTGCGACAACGGATGAATGAACACCGCTCGACAATCACCAGGCAAGACTGTTCTCTTCCTGTTGGGGAGCACTTCAGCGGTCACGGGCATTCGGCCTCTGATATTCGGGTAAGCGTTCTCCAAGGCGGCCTTCGCGACACACGACGGCGCAGAGTCGCTGAGCAGAAACTGATAGCCAAGTTCCGCACACACGAGGACGGCCTCAACCGGGATATTGGGTTCATGTCACACTATTTGTAACCCCCACAGAGTTTCACTGGCTGTCTTGTCTGGAGACAATACACATATTTTTAGCCTGTCTTGATGCTCTCTCCACTCACATTGTTTTGTTTCTTAAAGACTTGATTAGTTGTAAGTATTCGCATTCCAACCATTATTCATGTAAATTGAGTCTGTGTCTTTATATGCTCTGTTTGTGAACAGAATTCCCACTCACCTGAAGAAGGGGCTTGCAGCTCCGAAAGCTTGTGTGGCTTTTGCTACCAAATAAACCTGTTGGACTTTAACCTGGTGTTGTTAAACTTCTTACTGTGTTTACCCCAGTCCAACGCCGGCATCTCCACATCATTGGGTATACACAGTAAGCGTTTTAACAACACCAGGTTACGCTGTGTTTACCCCAGTATGCACCATTTTTACCGACAAGGGAGTGGTGGGTTGGGGAGGTTGGGGCTGGAGGAACATTGAGTGAAGGCAATGATCAGATGAAGCACTGAATGGCAGAGCAGCCTCGATGGGTGGAATGGCCTGACACATGCGCACTGATTCACATTCCCACCTACAGAAGGGCGGCAGTCGGCCCAGGCCCAACACTACCAGCTGCGGCTCCATTTGGTACAAACGGGGGGACCGGGATGTTCTTTCCCGGGATTTGAACAACATGTTTCCGAAGCCTCTCCAACCGCCACATTCACCGCGCGCCGCTCTTCACCTCCTATTGACCCGGGATCCGAGTTCAAACCGGCTGTCGCCATCACCCGCACTGCGCATGCCCGAGACTCCGCCCCTCATTCAGTCTGATTGGTTGGAGGACAAGCCGCTCCCGCTCGGTCCTCCAGTCCCGCCCCTCATTCACTCTGATTGGTCCGGAGCTGCCGTCAATCTGTTCCCGGGCCCAGCGAGCTGGAGCATGCGCAGTGTCGATTCTGGATGGGGTCAGTTTGGTTGGAAACTGGCAACGGGTCAGATTCAGAAACGAGGTGAGCGGAAAACACTGGAGCCGGCGGGTAGTGTGGGAGGCTAAATAAATACAAGGTGTAGGCCCAGAACCGTCAACGAAAAACCATCGGCCTTCCATTTGCCACACGGGAGCCGTCATTTTGTTTCTTCTGTGATTGAAGGCTCGGGTTAGCGCCGCCATCTTTATAGGGGGCAACATTCTGCAGTGCGCATGCGCCATCTTGATCATGGGCAATGTACTGCAGTGCGCAGGCGTGGCCATTGTGGCTGGACTCTGGGGAGGATTCCCGACCTCTGACCTGCTCTTGTTTTAAGAAGTCTCACAACACCAGGTTAAAGTCCAACAGGTTTATTTGGTAGCAAAAGCCACTAGCTTTCGGAGCGCTGCTCCTTCATCAGGTGGGTGGGAATTCTGTTCACAAACAGGGCACAAAGACACAAACTCAATTTACAGAATAATGGTTGGAATGCGAGTCTTTTCAGGTAATCAAGTCTTAAAGGTACAGACAAGATCTGGAAAAGCCCAGACTTCATCCCTGGCCCAGGCCTGCGTCAGGCCCATCGACACGGCGAGTGAGGGGCTGGATCTGGAAAAGCCCAGGCTTCATCCCTGGCCCAGGCCTGCATCAGGCCCACTGATGTGGGGAGTGGTGGGGGGGAGGGGGCAGGGGCTGGATCTGGAAAAGCCCAGGCTTCATCCCTGGCCCAGGCCTGCGTCAGGCCCACCGACACGGGGAGTGAGGGGGTCAGGGGCTGGATCTGGGAAATCCCAGGCTTCATCCCTGGCCCAGCGCTGGGCTTAACCTGAACTCATGGCTGCAGCCAGCGTGCAGGTGGGGCAGCCAGTTTGAGCCGAGGGGGAGGATCAGTAAGTTTGTGGATGACACATGGAAGGGTAGGGGGGTTTTAGTTCAGTCGGGCAGCATAGTCGGTGCAGGCTTGGAGGCCCGAAGGGCCTGTTCCTGTGCTGTAATTTTCTTTGTTCTTTGACACAGATTGGCTGGGTGGTTAACAGTGAGACGGAGTGTCCTGGGTTACAGGAAGATATAGACAGAACGGTCAAACGGGCAGATAAGTGACAGATGGAATTTAGCTCTGAAAAGTGTGAGGTGATACACTTGAAAGGAGTAATTTGACAAGTCATAGAGGTTTGCAGCATGGAAGCAGGTCCTTCGGCCCGGTTTGTCCATGCTGCCCTTTTTTTTGGACCCCGTAGCTGGTCCCAGTTGCCCGCATTTGGCCCTCTATACCCACCTTACCCATCGGTTTAAGAAATAAGGAGAGGCTGGATAGACTGGGACCTTTTTCTCTGGAGCGTAGGAGGCTGAGGGGTGAACTTATAGAGGTCTATAAAATAATGAGGGGCACAGATCAGCTCGATACTCAATATCTTTTCCCAAAGGTAGGGGAGTCTAAAACTAGAGGGCATAGGTTTAAGGTGAGAGGGGAGAGATACGAAAGGGTCCAGAGGGGCAATTCTTTCACACAGAGGGTGGTGACTGTCTGGAACAAGCTGCCAGAGGTAGTAGTAGAAGCGGGTACAATTTGATCTTTTAAAAAGCATTTAGATAGTTGCATGGGTAAGATGGGTAGAGGGATATGGGCCAAACGTGGGCAAGTGAACATAGAACATAGAACATAGAACATTACAGCGCAGAACAGGCCCTTCGGCCCACGATGTTGCACCGACCAGTTAAAAAAAAAAAAACTGTGACCCTCCAACCTAAACCAATTTCTTTTCGTCCATGAACCTATCTACGGATCTCTTAAACGCCCCCAAACTAGGCGCATTTACTACTGATGCTGGCAGGGCATTCCAATCCCTCACCACCCTCTGGGTAAAGAACCTACCTAATCCCTAAGTGGGATTAGCTTTGGGGTTTAATAAAAAGGGCGGCATGGACAAGTTGGGCCGAAGGGCCTGTTTCCATGCTGTAAACCTCTATGACTAATGTGAGTGGAGCAAGGGTTAAAGAGATGTGTACAAAGAACAAAGAGAACAAAGAACAGTACAGCACAGGAAACAGGCCCTTCGGCCCTCCAAGCCTGTGCCGCTCCTTGGTCCAACTAGACCAATCATTTGTATCCCTCCATTCCCAGGCTGCTCATGTGACTATCCAGGTAAGTCTTAAACGATGTCAGCGTGCCTGCCTCCACCACCCTACTTGGCAGCGCATTCCAGGCCCCCACCACCCTCTGTGTAAAAAACGTCTCTCTGATGTCTGAGTTATACTTCGCCCCTCTCACCTTGAGCCCGTGACCCCTCGTGATCGTCACCTCCGACCTGGGAAAAAGCTTCCCACTGTTCACCCTATCTATACCCTTCATAATCTTGTATACCTCTATTAGATCTCCCCCCATTCTCCGTCTTTCCAAGGAGAACAACCCCAGTCTACCCAATCTCTCCTCATAGCTAAGACCCTCCATACCAGGCAACATCCTGGGAAACCTTCTCTGCACTCTCTCTAATGCCTCCACGTCCTTCTGGTAGTGCGGCGACCAGAACTGGACGCAGTACTCCAAATGTGGCCTAACCAGCGTTCTATACAGCTGCATCATCAGACTCCAGCTTTTATACTCTATACCCCGTCCTATAAAGGCAAGCATACCATATGCCTTCTTCACCACCTTCAGCACCTGTGTTGCCACCTTCAAGGATTTGTGGACTTGCACACCTAGGTCCCTCTGTGTTTCTATACTCCTGCTGACTCTGCCATTTATTGTATAACTCCTCCCTACATTATTTCTTCCAAAATGCATCACTTCGCATTTATCCGGATTCAATTCCATCTGCCACCTCTCCGCCCAATTTTCCAGCCTATCTATATCCTGCTGTATTGCCCGACAATGCTCTTCGCTATCCGCAATTCCAGCCATCTTCGTGTCATCCGCAAACTTGCTGATTACACCAGTTACACCTTCCAAATCATTTATATATATCACAAATAGCAGAGGTCCCAGTACAGAGCCCTGCGGAACACCACTGGTCACAGACCTCCAGCTGGAAAAAGACCCTTCGACCACTACCCTCTGTCTCCTATGGCCAAGCCAGTTCTCCACCCATCTAGCCACTTCTCCTTGTATCCCATGAGCCTTAACCTTCTTAACCAACCTGCCATGTGGGACTTTGTCAAATGCCTTACTGAAATCCATATAGACGACATCCACGGCCCTTCCTTCATCAACCGTTTTTGTCACTTCCTCAAAAAACTCCACCAAATTTGTAAGGCACGACCTCCCTCTTACAAAACCATGTTGTCTGTCACTAATGAGATCGTTCCGTTCTAAATGCACATACATCCTGTCTCTAAGAATCCTCTCCAACAACTTCCCTACCAGGGACGTCAAGCTCACCGGCCTATAATTTCCTGGGTTATCCCTGCTACCCTTCTTAAACAACGGGACCACATTCGCTATCCTCCAATCCTCAGGGACCTCACCCGTGTCCAAAGAAGCGACAAAGATTTCCGTCAGAGGCCCAGCAATTTCACCTCTCGTCTCCCTGAGCAGTCGAGGATAGATGCCATCAGGCCCTGGGGCTTTGTCAGTTTTAATGTTCCCTAAAAAACCTAACAATTCCTCTCTTGTAATGGAGATTTTCTCTAACGGGTCAACACCTCCCTCCGAGACACTCCCGGTTAACACGCCCCTCTCCTTCGTGAATACCGATGCAAAGTATTCATTTGGGATCTCCCCTATTCCCTTGGGTTCTAAGCATAATTCCCCTCCTTTGTCCCTGAGAGGTCCGATTTTCTCCCTGACAACTCTTTTGTTCCTAACGTATGAATAGAATGCCTTAGGATTCTCCTTAATCCTGCCTGCCAAGAACATCTCGTGACCTCTTTTTGCCCTTCTAACTCCCCATTTGAGATCTTTCCTACTCTCTCTGTATTCCTCCAGAGCTCCATCTGTTTTCAGTTGCCTGGACTTAACGTACGCCTCCCTTTTCATTTTAATCAGATCCTCAATTTCCCTGGTTATCCACGGCTCTCGAATCCTACCTTTCCTATCTTTCCTTTTTACAGGCACATGCCTATCCTGCAGCCTTATCAATAGTTCCTTAAAAGACTCCCACATGCCAGACGCGGACTTACCCTCGAACATCCTCTCCCAATCAACATCCACCAATTCCTGCCTTATCCGGCTATAGTCAGCCTTCCCCCAATTTAGCACCCTGCCCGTAGGACAGCACTCATCCTTGTCCATTACTATCCTAAAGTTAACAGAGTTGTGGTCACTATTTGCCACATGTTCCCCTACCGAAACTTTGACGACCTGACCGGGCTCATTTCCCAGAACTAGGTCCAGTATAGCCCCCTCTCTAGTCGGGCTATCTACATACTGTTCCAAAGAACCTTCCAGTACGCATTTTACAAATTCCTCCCCGTCCGGTCCCCCAGCTCTAAGCACTTTCCAGTCTGTGCCAGGGAAATTAAAGTACCCCACTACAACAACCCTTTGTTTTCTGCACCTATCCAGAATCTCCTGACATATCCTTTCCTCCACTTCCCGTGGGCTGTTGGGTGGTCTGTAGTACACCCCCAGCATAGTGACCGCACCCTTCCTGTTTCTGAGTTCCACCCACAGCGACTCAGTACATGACCCCTCTAAGTTGTCTACCCTCTGCACCGCGGTAATATGCTCCTTAACTAATATCGCTACTCCCCCACCTTTTTTAGCCCCTCCTCTGTCTCGCCTAAAACACTTATACCCCGGAATATTCAGCTGCCAGTCCTGTCCTTTTAACCAAGTTTCCGTCACCGCAACCACATCCAAATTCCGCACAAGCATTAAGGCCCTAAGTTCGTCTGTTTTACCCGTTACACTCCTCGCATTGAAGCAGATGCACTCCAGACCTCCAGGCCCAGTCAGGTCCTCCTCCTCCAGAGTGCTCCTTTTCTTAGCTAGCCTTGCCCTGGCCCCCAGCTCGACCCCAGCCTCAGTATTTACTGACCTCCTGTTTTGTTCCCCACCCCCCTGCCACACTAGTTTAAATCCTGCCGAAACACTCTAGCAAAACTCCCAGCCAGGATATTTGCTCCCTTCCAGTTAAGGTGTAACCCATCCTTTCTGTACAGTTGCCATCCTGACTTGAAGATTTCCCAGTTATCTATGAATTTAAAACCCTCCCTCTTGCACCAGTCCTTTAGCCACGCGTTCAACTGTAGAATCTCCCTGTTCCGAGCCTCACTTGCACTAGGCACCGGGAGCAGTCCAGATATTGCTACCCTGGAGGTCTTACTTTTTAGCCTAGCACCCAACTCCCTGAATTTCTCTCGTATGACCCCCCTGCTCTTCCTACCTACATCATTTCCCCCAATGTGTACAATCACATCCGTTTGACTACCTTCCTTTTTAAATATGCTTCCTACCCTCTCGGAGACATCCAGTACCCCGGCACCAGGGAGGCAGACTACCATCCTGGATTCTCGTTCAGTCCCACAGAAGCGCCTGTCCGTGCCTCTAACCATTGCGTCCCCCACAACTATCGCTCTCCTAAACCCCTTCTTTCCCTTCCGGACCCCTGAGCCTGTCTCCGTGGAGGCGATCTGGTCCTCGTGGCTTACCCCTGGAGGGTCATCCCCCTCCACAGAATCCAAAACAATATACCTATTTTGGAGGGGGACAACCACAGGGGATCCCTCCACAGACTGCTCACTCCCTTCCCTTCTCCCATCTGTTGCCCATTCCTTTCTTTTATGGGAGACTGCCACTGGGGTACTTTCTGGCACATCACCCTTCTGACTATTACCCCTCCTAACCGTGACCCACGTGTCTTCCTTCCGAGACCCTGGTGTCACTACCTGACTATAACTTTTATCTATTAATCTCTCATTTTCCCTAACTAAACTGAGTTCATCGAGCCTCAGCTCCAGCTCCCTTACACGATCCTTCAGGAGATGCAGTTCCACACATCTGGCACAGATATGGACTTCCGGGAGGCAAGTTGTCTCCAGGAACTCCCACATCCCACACCGAATGCAGTATACTGGCCTCCCACTCATACCAGTCATGTCCTTTTTCGTTTTTGGGATAAAACAAAAAGGGGGTGTAACTGAAGAAAAACAAACAAACAACCTTCCTCGCCGAAGCCCTGTGAGCCAAAGCCCTTTTAGCTCTCACTCTGTCCCCTGCTCACTCCACTGCCCGCTAACGACGCTGCCCGCTCAAAGGTGCGGCCTACTTTTAAACCCTCCAAAACCTTCCCAGGCTGCTGCTGGGCCTATTTCCTGTTTAGAAAAAAAACCTCCGATTTTTTTCACGAATTTAACTGAAAAAATAATTAAATAAATTAGTGCACACACAAGCTCCCTTACCCTCAGCCTGCTCCTGTGGAACAATGAGCAATGTGTACTGTCTCTTGTAGACACAGGCTCTTGTTGGTACAGTATTCATATGTCTAGTCCAGTTCAGTTTTTGGTCAATGGTAATCCCCAGGATGTTGATAGTGGGGGAATTAATTGATGGTAATGCCATTTAATATCATGGAGATGATGGTTAGATTCCCTCTTGTTGGGGATGGCATTGGCTGACATTTGTGTGTCGTGAAGTTTACTTGTCACTTATTAGCCCAAACCTGAACATTATCCAGGTCTTGCTGCTTTTGGACATGGACTGCTTCAATATCTGGGGAGTCATGAACAGTGCTGAACTTTGTATAATCACCAGTGAACATCCCTTCCCCACCTCACCCCCCTTTTCTGAGCTTATGGCGGAGGGAAGTCATTGAAGAAGTCACTGGAGTTGGTTGGACCAAGGACAGGACTCTGAGGAACTCCTGAAGTGATGCCTTGGGCCTGAAATGATTGATCTCCAACAATCACAACCATCTATACTTGTGATCTGGAGATGCCAGCATTGGACTGGGGTGGGCCCAGTAAGAAGTTTCACAATACCAGGTTAAAGTCCAACAGGTTTATTTAGAATCATGAACTTTCGGAGTGCTTCTCCGTCACCTGATGAAAGCTCGTGATTCCAAATAAACCTGTTGGACTGTAATCTGATCTCTATTTGTGTGAGGTGTGACTGAACTAGTGCAGAGGTTTTGCCCTGATTCCCATTAACCTCAATTTAGATAGGATTCCTTGTGTTGACCTCTTTTATCCATGTTTAGATCAAGGCTGTAGTGAGTTTAGGAGCTGAGTGGCTCTGGTGGAACCCAAACTGAGCTTCAGGGAGCAAATTATTATTTTGTAAGTACCATTTGATTGCACTGTCTAGAACCCTTTCCATCACTTTGCTGATGATCAAAATCCTGTAACTCTCTTCCTAACAGCACTGTGTAGCTGCACCACATGGACTGCAGCAGTTCAAGAAGGCAGCTCACCACTCCTTTCTTGAGGGCAATTAGCAATAAATGTCGGCTTAATCAGCAACGCCCAGATCCCACAGAGGAACTTTTAAAAATTAGGAAAGGTAAAACAATGTTATGGTTTTGTGAGGGAAATTGAATACAGAACAAAAAGAACTGATGTGGCTGCACTTGGCCAGGCTGGATTTGTCCTGCTTTTTGTGGACAGCACAAACCGGCGCAATCTTTGACATTATTAGGTAGGTGTCAATACTCCAACAGCACATAAGCAGCTTGCTGGAAAATCATTCAGGAAGTGAAACCTTGTCCATTTTGGAGTTGTCTGACATCACTCTGGGTCTTTGGATTACTCGTCCAGTGACAATACCACAATGCCACCATCTCCCCATAAGGTTATTGGTCTCCATGGGGAGATAACAATAGAGATATGTCCAGTGTTGTTTTATAATACACATTAGATATAATAATCATGTTTCAGTTATAGAATATATTTATTATTTCCATTCTTGTAATCTAGTACTGTAACTATGTTACATATTTCCAGTCTGTGACAGATCAGAAGGAATCTGGTTTGAAATTTGAGTCCCTGTCAACTCTCTGCAGTCCAATCCACTCAGTCCCATTCCGTCCTCTTTATCCCCTTACTGTGTATGTCATTTTCCTTCGAGTGTCCACCCAATATCATTTTGAAACTTTGTCTTCTCTTTAACCATCCTCCGAGACATTCCAGATTTTGACCACTCGCTGTCAAGATAAAATTCTTCCTCCCATTCCCCCTTCCCACCTCTCTCTAATTAAGAAATGCAGTATTTATACCATATTTTTAGTCCAGTTATATGACCACAGAAACTAGAAATGTCTGTGCTGAATGTTAATCCTGCACTGACAGAGACAACTTTTGTAAATTCCTTTTACAGAATATGAGAAGGTGAGGATTTGCAGACAGAATTCTCAAACCAAATGTCAGGTGAAGAATGGCCAGAATTGCTCGATCGTCAGGACCTGAATATCGTTGGTCTTTGAATCGAGAAGGAGAATGTTTCTCTGTTCTGTCTGCTTCAGAAAATTTTAAACGTCAGTGTGACTTGAAAAGCACGAAACACACATGCAAATGAGAGCGTTCCAGTGCACTGACTGAGGAAAGAGCTTTGACCAGTTAGATAATCTAAAGAAACATTACAGGAGAGAAAGACCATATCTGTGCTGAGGGTGTGGACACCTCAGCTGATCAACAAACCTGGAGAAACACAAGGACGCCCGCACCATGGAGAAACCGTGGAAATGTGGGGACTGTGGGAAAGGATTCAGATCTCCATCCGAGCTGGAAATTCATCGACACAGACACACTGGGGAGAGACCGTTCACCTGCTCTAAGTGTGGGAAGGGATTTACTAATTCATCTGATCTGCACACACACCAGCGAGTTCACACAGGAGAGAGGCCCTTCACCTGCTCTGTGTGTGGGAAAGGATTCTCTCGCTCATCCAACCTGTTAGAACACCAGAAAATTCACACTGGAAACAAGCCATTCACCTGTTCTGTTTGTGGAAAGGGATTCTCGTGGTCCTCCCACCTCCTGGTACACCAGCGGGTTCACACTGGGGAGAGGCCGTTCACCTGCTCTGAGTGTGGGAAGGGATTCACTCGGTCCTGTAAACTGCAGATGCACCAGCGATTTCATGCTAGTGAGAGGCCGTTCACCTGTTCTGAGTGTGGGAAGGGATTCATTTATTCATCTACCCTGCGGACACACCAGCGAGTTCACACTGGGGAGAGGCCGTTCACCTGCTCTGAATGTGGGAAGGGATTCACTCGGTCAGCCCACCTACAGACACACCAGCGAATTCACACCGGGGAGAGGCCATTCCCCTGCTCCGATTGTGGGAAGGGATTTACTCGGTTTTCCATCTTGAAAACTCACCAGCGAGTTCACAGTAGGGAGAAGCTATTCACCTGCTGTCAATGTGGAGAGGAATTCTCTCGGTTATCCATCCTGCAGACACACCAGCGAATTCACACAGGCAAGAAACCGTTCACGTGTTCTGACTGTGGGAAGAGATTCTTTCATTCATCCGCCCTGCTGAGACATCAGCGAGTTCACACCAAGGAGAGGCCATTCCCCTGCTCCGAGTGTGGGAAAGCATTCACGCAGTTATCCAATCTGCAAACACATCAACAAATTCACACCGGGGAGAGACCGTTCACCTGCTCTGTGTGTGGAAAGGGGTTCACTCGATTATCCCACCTGCGGACACACCAGCGAATCCACACTGGGGAGAGGCCGTTCCCCTGCTCTGAATGTGGGAAGGGATTCACTCGGTTATCCATCCTGAAGACACATCAGCGAGTTCACAAGTGATTGCAGGGGGTGGATTGTGCTGTTATTGCTGCTGTTAATCACAGTAAGAAGTCTCACAACACCAGGTTAAAGTTTGGACTTTAACCTGGTGTTGTGAGACTTCTTACTGTGTTTACCCCAGTCCAATGCCGGCATCTCCACATCATGTTAATCATAACCAGGACTCAACCATGTTCATTCTGACAGTTGGTGAAATGGGAGGGTTTCTTTCTGCTGGAGCCTCCCAACCTTCCTAAAGAGCAGTAACCTGAGCTGGGCTCAGTGTTCTGTTGTGGCCTCACCAGAGCTTTAGAAACTATCAGAATAACCTCCCTGCTTTTGTTACAATTCCTCAATTTCTGAAGCCCAAGATCCCAGATTTTCCAAACAGGAACATCAAACAGTTTTGCCAGAAAATAAAATGCATTTTAACAACATTCTTAAAATGGCAGAAGAAGATTTTGACCAATGAAGGAAGGAGTTGTTGACACAAACAGAAGCTATTTTGACCTTGCTCTCTCCAAAAGAGAATCCAGAATGTTTGAGTCTGGGAAATGAAATTAAAAATGAAGCTGCAGCTACAACTGAGCAAGAAGAAGACATTTCAATGTGGAATTGAGTGGAATATTCTCTCTGGATTTAAACAATGGAGAAACTGCAAACGTGGGAGAAAATAAAGTTCAAAATGTGAACTCTGTACAGACTGTTTTCAAAATAGAACTTGAAAATTCACAGATGAACAGCAGTGAAGACTCTCCTTTTGCAGGAGAAACTTTGGACTATAATTATTGTAAAAAGAAAACTTTCAGAAAACACTGCAAGCAGTAATTTCCATCTTCAGTGGACTGAATTCCTGGACATGGAACCCAGCAGTGTGCTGAGTATAAAGAAACTCTTGGGGTGAGGTAAAAAAATGGAACTAGATTTATATCATAAATCTTTATCGACTGTACTATTCAATTTGTAGTGTTTTTTTAAAAAATTTTATTTAAACATACGGTAAAGTTTGTTTTTGTTTAACAATGTGGAATCTTGTGATGTAATTCTTTCAGTTAATCACTGGGTGTTCGAATTTCTCTGCAAACGTTAACAGTCCTGACCGGGATCGCAAAAATTCACACAGTGTTTCAAAACAAATCAAAGAAAAAGATATTTATTCTTCTTCAGTACAAACGTTACACATGAAGAGACCCTCTTCTGGTATCTCCAATAATTTGTTGCTTCGAGCAATTCTTTTCATGGAACAATCAGATAATTGATGACTGAAAATTGAACTAATTGTATCCCTTTAAAGCAGGAGGGCGATCGCCCGGCACAGAGGGGAATTAGGGATTTCTCCCATAGACCAATTGACAGGGATTCTACCCTCCAACCACCTGAAGTGAATTCTTTACATGAATCATCCGTGCCAGTGCAGGTATCAACTTGCAGTTTGGCTGATCAGAAAATGCTTTGTTGCTGATTTTCCTTGTTTTAGGAAGTGACAATGCCAAGGCCAGATCTTGTTTCCTCCTTGATCGGGATGTAACCCGTGTCCACATCGCCACTTCATTCTTCCACTGGTTGTATGGTTCAGACTCCGAGAGCATCGGCAGGTAATCAGACCCTGACAATTCCCACTGCCTTTCAGTCATTTCTCACAAAAGCTGCTGGGATTGTAAACTTCTGTCTGAAATATACTTTCTTTTAGTTTCCAACCTTCACCATTAGACAAGCATTTTCTGTTACCATGTTATAATCCTGACAGCCTTGGGGTGGAGTCAATCTTTATTTGGTCTAGATTTGTTCACAGAATCAAACATTACAGGTTCAACTCTGACTCCAAGTTATATTAGTGAGTCCCACTTTTTACCTGCTCATTATAACTATCTAATCAGTGCCTCCATCTGAATAAACTTCACCTCTATTGATATAATTAACACCCACAGTCAGACCATCCAAAAGATCACTAATCGGTGTGATTGCCATGGTGTGTCAGCAGCTTGGGTGAACAAGTGAATCCTTTCCCACACACTGAGCAGGTGAATGGTCTCAGTTTGGAAACTAAGGGAAAATAAAATTTCAGGCAGAAGCTTCCAATCTGGTAGGTTTTATGAGAAATTGCTGAAAGTGAGTGGGAATTATCAGGGTCTCTCCCCAGTGTGAATTCCCTGATGTTTCAGGAGGTCAGATGATGTTCGAAACCTCTTTGCACAGTGAGAGCGCTTGAACGGGGTCTCCTCAGTGTGAATGCGCTGGTCGACCCTCAGGTAGGCTCAGGTTTTAAAGCAGCTCCCACAGTCAGAGCATTGAACAGGTTTCTTATTGGGGGAGGTGCCTCAGTATTCCAGCAGACTGGATGATTGACTGAGTCACTTCCCACACACACATCAGATGAATGGCCTTTCCCCAGTGTGTAATCCTTTGTGTCTCAGCAGACTAGATAATTGAGTGAATCCCTTCCCACACTCGGAGCAGATGAATGGCCTCGGCCCAGTGTGAATGTGTTGGTTTGTCAGCGGGAGGGATGAGTGAGTGAATCCCTTCCCACGCTCTGAGCAGGGGAACAGTCCCTCACCCGTGTGAAATCGCTGGTGGTTCTGCAGGGTAGATGACTGAGTGAATCCCTTTCCACACACACAACAGGTGAATGGTCTCTCCCCATTGTGAACCCGCTGGTGTGTCAGCAGGGCAGACGAATCGCTGAATTTCTTCCCACACTCAGAGCAGGTGAATGGCCTCTCCCTGATGTGAAGTCGCTGGTGATTCCTCAGGGTGGATGAATCACGAAATCCCCTTCCAAACTCAGAGCAGGTGAACGGTGTCTCCACAGTGTGGCTGCATCGAAGGGTTTCCAGCTTCGAGGGACAATTGAATCCCGTCCCACAGTCCCTACATTTCCATGGCCTGAGTGTCTTTGTACATCTCCAGGTTCAGATGAAGGTTTGACCCCACAGATAACACATACATGGTCTCTCTCCTCACTGTGAATCCTTCAATCTTTTCCAGGCTGTGTAACTGGTTAAAGCTCTTTCCACAGTCAGTTCACTGGAATACTCTCACTCGAGTGAATGTGTCTCAGTGATTTTCTAGTCACACTGATGTTTAAACAGTTTGAAGGAACAGACAAACATTTTCCATTCTAGTTTCAAATGCCGATGGTATTCAGATCCTGAATAATTGGGTGACTCTGTCAGGTCCTAACGTCATGTTTGTTGAGATTTGTGTCTGTAAATTCTCCCCTTCTAGTAGCCTGTGAAAGAAATTCACAAGAACCATTGCTGCCAGTCCAGGATAAAAACTCAGAACAGACAATTCTGGTTTCTGTGAAACATTCTTTCCTCTCATCCTTGAAAATTTGTAAATCTCCATCCCAAACACTCTCCCTCCATTCTCACTTTGCTGGACCTGAAATAGACATTGTCCTGAGGGTGCTGATTCATCCTAATCGACAGATCCGTGCTGACTGTTTCATGTACAGGACACATATTCCTGAAATCTTCACACAGGGTTGTGTCTAAGCATATAGAAAATTTGCATATTTAGTGGACTAAAAATGTATGCAATATTCAGCACTCTATTACATGATTAGAGATACAGATGGGTGCGGAAGAACATGACTTGGGGAGCAAGCAATCATGTTCTGGAACTCACTGACAATGAGAGTGGTGGAAGTGGAGACGACCAGTGATTTCAAAATAAATTTGGTCGGGCACTTGAAGGAATTAAACGTACTGGGGAACAGGGATATCGAGGAAAAATGGCACTGAGTGGATTCCCCGACAGAGACTTGGCACAGAGTCAAGCTGCTGAATTGATTTATCTTGTGCTCTGCTGACTCTCTGACTGGAAAATATACAGAGTAGTTACAATACTATTCTGGAATTAAACACAATCAACTGTAATACAAATCCATAAATAACAAACCTAATATGCACCATATAGTAAGAAGTCTCACAACACCAGGTTAAAGTCCAACAGGTTTATTTGGAATCACAAGCTTTCAGAGCGCTGCCCCTTCATCAGGTGAGAAGGAGCAGCGCTCTGAAAGCTTGTGATTCCAAATAAACCCATTGGACTTTAACCAGGTGTTGTGAGACTTCTTACTGTGCCCACCTCAGTCCAACACCGGCATCTCCACATCTTATGCACCATATAACAACACCAGACATATCAATGTTGTTACGATCCTCATGGTCACCTTATAATAAACAAATTCCCACAAATCCCAATGGAATAAACTGAAAGACAATGTTTCATTTTTTTAAAATTTTACTTTAAAAATTAATCTAAAATTAACATCACTGAATCATGCATTAAGAAACAGTATTTGAATAGACAGGATAAATTACACTTTACAAAGTTCAGACAATAAAAACAGGTTCCACAAAATCACAAACATTTTCTCCCTCAGTATATTTAGCTCTCATTCCAGTTCCAGAGAATTTCTCTGTCTCTGTATTTCCCAGGAGAGAAAGAAAGTGTTTTCCTCACAGATGTTGCCCAGAGGATGAAGTTTGAGTCTGTGGTGAAGTTTGAGTCTGTGTGTGAAGTTGGAGTCTGTGGTGAAGTTTGAGTCTGTGGTGAAGTTTGAGTCTGTGGTGAAGTTTGAGTCTGTGTGTGAAGTTTAAGTCTGTGGTGAAGTTTGAGTCTGTGGTGAAGTTTGAGTCTGTGGTGAAGTTTGAGTCTGTGTGTGAAGTTTGAGTCTGTGGTGAAGTTTGAGTCTGTGGTGAAGTTTGAGTCTGTGGTGAAGTTTGAGCCTGTGGTGAAGCTACAAACAGAAGCTGTGCTGTTTCAAATCAAACTGCGGGACTTGGAAGAAAATGCTGGGAAGAGATTTTGCAATCCTCCCAGGCAGCGTACTCCAGACTGTCACCGCCCTCTGGGTAAACAGGCTTTCCTCACATTCCCCCGAAACCTCCTGTCCCTCACCTAGAACCTATTTTGCCTCATGACTGACCCTTCAATTGAGGGGAATAGCTGCTCTTTATCCACTCTGTCCGTGTATCTCATAATCTTGTACACCTCGATCAGGTCGCCCCTCAGTTTTCTCTGCTCCAACGAAAACAAGCCAAGCCTACCCAACCTTGCTTCATAACTTAAATGTTCTATCCCAGGTAGTATCCTGGTAAATATCTTCTGCACCCCCTGCATTGCAATCACATCCTTCCGAGAATGTGGCGACCTGAACTGCACACGGTACTCAAGTTGTGGCCTCACCAAAGTTCTGCACAGTTCCAACATGAGTTCCCTGCTTTTGCAACCTATGTCATGATTGACAAAGTGAAGTGTCACGTATGCCCTTTTCACCACCCTACTAACATACCCTTCCTCTTTCAGACATCTGTGGACAAACCCGCCAAGTTCCCTTCGTTCCACAGAACACAAACTACCAAACTTGATGGTCACGTTCTTAACGAGGTCAACACGTTGATTATCAGCCTGTAAATCCTTTCAGTATTGCTGATGGCAGGTGATGGGAACGGAACCGATACCTGGTCAACAATACTGCAGAAGTCAATGACAGACCGCTGGAGTACTTTGAAATCACAGAGCGATCAAATGGACATCCATGGTCACCAATGCCCTCTTCGGGCATGGTAACTGGAAGAGGAGGAGGTGGACGACACAAGAGGCTTAGAGAGTGGACTCTATAAATCAATGTCACTCGGCAATCTGGATAACCAGGTTTGCGCAACGTTTCTCATCAGTAAACAAACCTTCTTAAAAATAACGGTGTCCAATGATCCTTATTTGTTAACCAACAAAACCACAGTCTTCCATTATAAGTTAATGTATGTACTTGAAACTTTGATTAAATTAACCCGTCAGGCCTGCTTCGATAGCACCTTCGAAATCCGGAATCTCTTTCATCTCTCAGGAGAAGAGGAACAGATGCACGAAAACATCACATTCTGCGGCACCACTTCAAGCCACACACCATCCTCATTTTGAACCATATCGCCGTTCCTTGCGTCAACATTCTGGAAATCGTTTTCTGCTTAGGATTACTGGCAGAGGACAACCAATTTGAAAAGTATGGAAGGAGAAATGAAAGAAAGTGAGACATTACGAGTGCGAAATACAAAGCCAACTGATGGGGGGAGGACAGAAAGGAAGAGATTCAGAAATGACACAGAATGCACTGTTCTTTCAATTTATTTATATTTCCCTAGCGTGTGTTTACATCGTTGAATTGTTTGAAAACACGTCTCTCAATAAAAGACCGCTGGAGTCTGCCCATCGACAACCTTGCGCTTGCGGACAGTGTCACGTACCCTGAGTCACCATCAGAGGGCGCAGTCGTCACATGTTTCTCCAAACTTGAAATGACACGGACAATGTCTCTGGTACCATTGGCACACCGCTGCTATTGGCAACAAAGTCCACAGTCTATTTGTTCTGCTCTGTGTCGCCCCCTCTCTCTGGCCTACCTCACGTGTCCTGCATTACTGAATGAGCGGCACGGTGGCACAGTGGTTATCATTGCTGCCTTACAGCGCAAGGAACCCAGATACAATTCCGGCCTTGGATGACTGTCTGTGCGGAGTTTGCACGTTCTCTCCGTGTCTACCTGGGTATTCTCCAGATGCTACGGTTTCCTCCCACAGTCCAAAAATTTGCAGGTTAGGTGCATTGTTCATGCTAAATTGCCCCTTAGTGTTACGGGGATTTTTTCCGAACTGTAGAGTCATAGACTCGGGGAGAAGGAAGCAGAACCACAACCGACCTCTCCTCATCAATTTTCTCACTTCTCACTTCGCGTTTCCTTCCCAATTAAAAGTAAAGAATATGCTGTTCTCCTGACCGCTGTAACTCAGGCATTGCCATTATTCAAATGATATGAACTCTTTTTAAAAATTATTAATTGGGCGTCGGTGACAAGACAATATTTCTGTCCATCACCTTTTGCCCTCGAACCGGGCTGGGATATTTGAGAATTCGTTATATTGTTGTTATTCTGCAATCACACACATTCCAGGCCTCGCTAGGATGGCATATTTCCTTCCACAAAGTGCATTAGTGAACTAGGTGGATTTGCAGTGAAAGCGTTCCAGCATCATCAATGCGACTAGCTTTCAATATCAATTAATCACCTTTAAATTTAACCTTGACTTTTCTAAATTTAAATTTTGACCATTTTTCTCCAAAATCGAATTGAAATATAACGATTTGATATGGTGGGATTTGAACTAATTTTCCCAAAGCATTATTCTGGGCCCTTGAACTACTTGTCCAGTGACCCACATGTTGACAATAATTAATAAGAAAAAGCGCAGTTCTTAAAGTTGACTCTTCCCAGTACATTATATCAGAATGGGATCACAACCATACAGTGCATCGGGTTGTCTCTGAGTGGACCTTTGAAGAAACGGCAATGTCACAATTAGCTGCACCATGACAATTTCATATCCTAACCCTGCTGATTTCAGACAGTAAGAAGTCTCACAACACCAGGTTAAAGTCCAACAGGTTTATTTGGTAGCAAATACCATAAGCATTCGGAGCACAGCTCCTTCGTCAGATGGAGTGGATATCTGTTCTCCAACAGTGCATGGCCAGCTTTCAGGACAGCACCCACAGTACACGCTTTACATTATCTCAGGAATAATATACAGGCAACTAGACTTCATTGATTGATTTCTCTGTACCTTCAGTAAAACAAAGAAGATTGCATGGTATTCACAGCCCATCCACCGATATCTCAACATTCGAACATAAAAATTAGGCTGCCTGCAAATCTGCTCTAACATTCAGTCAGATTACAGTTCATCTGATTTTCCGTTTAAATCCACTTTTCTGCCTTGATCTTCTTGAACCGTGGCATACATTTTCGTTAAAATGTTGGTTTCACTCAGTTTTAAAATTATTCAGTGGCCCACAGCCTCCACCGTTCTCTGGACTCTCACTGAGTCTCAGGCACTAATGCTTGGATGCTAAAATTAAGAGAATGTGCACAGAACATTGATTGGAAATCCACCAAATGTATCAACACTCCTTGCTCCTCCGTTCCAATAACAAAATGAAGGTTTTTTTCTTGACATCCCGTTTCCAAAGCGGAACAATTCGCCCAACAGTGACACCGAATGGAGGACAGGTTGGGGAGCTTCTATTCACTGACAGTCATCTGAGCAATTACCAATCTCACGGAGCCACTGGCGAGACACGGAACTGACGCATGAGCCTCTGAGAAATGTCGTCAGATTATTAAGGGTGGGGATTTAGAATGGGTGTCTTCAAATAACCAATTCCGCTTTCACAGAGCGGACAGAAACAATGAAGATACTCGTCATCTGGATTGTGTGGGGGGCATTTCTAACAGGTATATCTGGGCATCACGTTAGTTTTCTCATTTCCAAAACTTGGGTTGAATCTTACTGTTGAGTCACGTCACTCTTTTCTTTATCTATGTGAACATATTTTCCAGGTCTGAGCCATGGCGATTCTGTCACTCAGCCGCTGTCCTCAGATGTTAAGACAGAAGGAGGCGTGGTGATATTAAACTGCAACTATGATACTGCAGAAACCAGCTATATTTTATACTGGTATCGACAGCATCCAGACTCCCAGCCCGAGTACATACTGTGGAAGCACTCGGGGGGTAATGAAGGTAAAGCAGATTTTGCGAAAATCCGTTTCTCGACTGACCTCCAAACCCCGAAGAAATCCATCAGTTTGACTATCTCGGATCTGCAGTTGTCTGACGCGGCCGTGTATTACTGCGCTTTCAGCCTCACAGTGATGGAAAGCAGCCTGACTCCTGTACAAAAACTGTCTCAGCAGGATAAGTCAGAGCTCCTCGCTGCTGTATAGAACTTCTGGCAGATGCAGCCACAATGAGCAGCGGCGCTGTCAGCCGCTCAAACACAAACCGACAGGAAACCACATTCATCTCGGATCAACTGTCACCCAACTGTTTCCAGGAGAGGCCGAGAAAACAAACTGCAGAACCGTTTTAGGCCGACAAGTCCATCACATAATGAATGTGTCAATTAAATCGTCCCTTCTGCTGCTAATCAACTCTGTATTCCTCTAAAATCAGACCTGGGTGATAAAATCCCAAACATCCGTCAACCATGGCCGTGAAGCGCCACACACACAGCAGACGGAGAGTTCTCCATGTTTGTGTGACGTCCTCTGATCCCGAAGTCCCTATTTGTCCTTTCCTTATTTTTCCGTGCCTGCTTACCATATTGAACAACACTCGCTCCATCTCCCTTTTCAGTTTCTGGGGGCCTTTGAGGGTGAGCTGTTCATAGCGTTTATTTGATCAATATTGCTACATTCCAGACAGCTTGCACACCCTGAACACATTTCATAAAGTTGCGACTTTGATTTCTCAAACAAATCCGAGCAGCCAATTTCCACATCTCCCTGACTGTCTTCACCTGATACCAGGGTAGCATTAAACTTCTTATCATATCTGGCTTGTTCAACTGTTTGTCGCTGCTCCTTGATTCTGTAAATCAGATGAATATTTGAATACTGTTTGGGAAACATTGTGAAATTCAATTGAATGATCAAAGTCAATGAGTTCTGAAATCTGTTCATTTTTCATAAACTGTTTCTTACGCAACAGCACAGTCTGATCAAAAAAACCAGAGAACTGGTCTTGGGCCAAAGGCTCCAGAAATCTATAAGGGGAGATGAGGAAGAGTTGTTTAATGTTACAGAGAGGCACGGAAACAGCTTCAAAACACTAAGTGAACGAAATAGATTAAATAGATTTATAAAGGCGAATTTAATTATGAACGCGAGTTAAAACCAACTAATACAATTCCGCAAGTGTCCCTCACCTCTTCTTGTGGGGGGTTATATTTTGTTCTTTTCGGAAGATTCCTGTGACTCTCACTGAGTTTAATTCTTGTCCCTATTTATCGGTGTGACAGCGCCATCCTCTGGCCACCAACTGGAACACCCATTCTGGGGAGTTTCGTCTCCTGGATCCGCTCCATGTATCTATGTGCCTCCATCGCACGGAAATACACGGCACTATTCGACAGAAGATATAAAGGAACTGTTTTGTTTCCCTTCAGCAAATCTGCAGAGAACCTCGGTTTGGGGACCTTTCTTCACCCCCTAAGCTACATTTCTTCAGCAAATATCGCGGAGCTTCCCCGGAAGACTGCATGTACCAGAGTAGAGTGGGGGTAGTGTAGATTATCAAGTAACGGCAGTCCAGTCCACACTGTCCTTCCCCAATTGTCAATTCGAAATGAGCCTGGAACACTGAAGTTTTGCCACTCATTCATGTCACACAAATACAGATTAGCTCAAAAGTCAGGGTTTAAAAATAACCACTGGATGACATGGTTACCATTTAATAATGGACCCGCCGGGCAGCAAGATCATTATAATCAGTAAGGAGCATGGAGAACACATGGTTTCCGGGTATACATCTCGATACGAAGTAACAAAATGCTCTAATTCTGCCGGTGATTCCAATCTAGTGTAAAGGGTAGCCCCTGTTATAGTCTGGTTTTATTTTTTGAGGAACTGAGGGGCATTTCCCAGAAACAGGATTGGCTACTCTGCCGGAACTGATGGATATTCCCCGCCAATAAATGAGAGCTGTAAAGAATCGCATTTTCTGGTTCCTTCTGTGTCTTATACGACTTTCCTCATAACTCTGTCTCATTGCTTCCGTCTCTCTGTTATACCAACCTCTCATTTTTTGTAAACCTCCTTATCGCTATCAAATGACTGGAAATTAATTCAAATAATTCAAGGGGTGACAACTGATTTTGACAAACTCGACAAACAAAGCTACCCGAAACCACCAGCAGGTGGCGTGACTTACCGTCGTTGCGGAGTTTTCACATTGCTACCTGAAAATCAATGTGCCCTTTCTATTTGTCACATTTAATGAATCCGTCATTACCATAGACCATGTGAATGGCGGAGTGAATAAGAAACAGCTAAAGTTAACGACATAAACTTAAGATCACGTGTGTTCTCCGCTCTTGGATTGATTGGAAATGGATAATGTTCACCAGATTTAAGCAGTGATCCTTCCTTGTTGATCAGCCCCACTACTCGCCATCAGCAATTACTGAAGCGATTCATTCCGCTGCTGTCTGCACCCGGGCAAAGTCAGTGAAGGCAAAAGTAGCGGAGCAGACCATGGCTGTATTTTGCGTTTCATTGACAGTCATCCAATGGAGCAGCACCACCTTATCCTCACTGCTCACTTCCGCACAGCGAAGTGTGTAAACCACCAAAGAAATTCTGTAAATTCAGAACATTTGCAGATCGTGCGATGGGTCATTCACCCCATCGTGCGTGCTTGACTGTCATTAATTGGTACAGTGGTGTCACAGTGGTTAGCACTGCTGCCTCATAATTCCAGGGATCCGGGTTCAGTTCCAGGCTACGTGGAGTTGGCAGATGCTCCCAGTGTCTGTATGGGGTGCCCCTTTTCCTCCGGCAGTTCAATGATGTGCAGGTTAGATGCGTTCAGCATTCCAACTTGTCAAATATTTGTGGGTTAGAATAAATCGCCACGATAAATCTGTGGGGTTACGGTGATGGAGCAGGGGAGAGGACCAGGAAAATATACTCTGTCGGAGAGTCACTGCAGACTCGAAGAGCCTGATGGCCTCCTTTTGCACTGTATGGATTCGAAGACAATTATTGGTCTTTTCATCAACTGCATTCCCTAAACTCCATATTCCTTATGCAAACGTAATTGGAGCAGCGCTGGTAAGCTTACTTCCAGCAATGTAGCTCAAACAGACATGAGAGTTTCTTTATTGAATTTTCAGTCATTTACCTGAATCACTCAAACATTCTGGTTCACTGTGTACCATTCAGGATACCTGTCACTGAATCAAGTGGTTAGCTGATTTCCGTCAAACACTTACTCATCTCGAACCTCTTAATGAGGAAGTATGATCTGTATTGCTGAACGTTCCCCTCCAGTTATTTCTCGGATCTGATCTGCTTTCTTCCCGACTACAAGATACAATAGCAAATCTTCCCTTGTTGGTGTTTCTTCCAACATTTCGGATTATATAAGCATCTGAAACCAATCGTAGAAGCTATTCGGTTACCTCCTTTACCGACTTCTTGCATAGAATTAATACGAGACAATATAAATCTCCATTACTATTGTTGCATAATTTGTCTGCATATTTCTTCCACTATCTTCCTTCCCGGTGCAGAGACATGGTGAGGGACACAATAAGTTCAGAGATAGGGTTGTCGAGGTGAAGAGCTATAGAGTGACACGAAGATGTACAGATTCCGAAAGATACTGAGTAAGAAACTCCTGATATTGAGTTTGATGTAACGGTTAAAATGCACTCAGTGTAAACGTTTCCATCGCATCTTCTGATTCTGATTCGCACGCTGTCTCTCAAAGGCAATAAAGGAAGACTTCCATTTATATACCGCCGTTCATGACATCAGGACTTCACAAAGAACTTTACACCCAAAGAAGTCTTCGAATTTTCATCACTGTCTTAATATAGGAGTCTTGGCAGTTAATAGGTGCGCTTCAAACTCCACAAAGAACAAAGTGATAATCAGGTCATCGATTTTAGTGATTTTGATTGGAGGGCTGATGGAAAGTGACATCTGTCAGAAAACCTGTCATTCTGTCATCTAAGTTGCCATTTCCGCTCATCGGTCGCACAGATATACATTCAAGTTCACATTTCAGGTTTTGGCTCATTTAGTTCCACTGTTGAGGCGGAGGGTGGGTGATGCACTTTTATAGGAAAGTCCAGTAGATCCGCAATGAGTCTCGATTCCCTCATCTGCCTGAGTGTTTTTCCCCCCTATTTCTTTGTTGTGAAGAACGATTTAAAAAAAAGAATCTTCTGGCAAATATGCGCCATTTCCCATAGATCACTTACAATATCACTTGTGTCAGTCTTCTATTAGAAAAGTTTCAGATGGTGATTCACGATGTTAGTCTGCACCTATAATCCCATTAAATTCTGTTGTACAATGAGTCTGTCAAAAAACTATCAGCATTAATTATTTTACGGTTAATATTTGCCGAGGTCAGAGCAAAGATAATATGGTTCCAACATCGAGATTCGGATAATTTTGAGCAACGAACTGCAATCATACGGATTTTGCCCACTCGACATGAAAAAGTTTAAGGAATGTTTCGAACAGCGGCCTTTTCGCATGTGAGGCGAACGTGATAACCACTACAATACAGAAACAGCTGGCAACAGCTTAAAACAAATGGGCCTGTCTGCAATGTTCAACTGCGCTGTGTTGCTGCAGATTACAATGGTTCGACTGAGAGCCCATGTCACTTAAATCGGAAGACAACCGTTACTTTCAACCTGATTGCTCAACTTAACTTTAACGTCAAAGTTTAAAAGCGTTCGTCCATCATTTTTCTAAGGGAGCAAAGATTTCGGCTCATTCATTAATTTTCATCTTTCTTCGAATAATCTCAACCAATTGTACTCAGTAATAAAAGCAAATTACTGAGGATGCTGGAATCTGAAACCAAAAGAGGAAATGCTGGAAAACCTCACAAGCATCTGTGAGGAGAGAAAGGAGCTGACGTTTCGTGTCCAGATGACACTTCATCAACGCTCATTGTACAATTGTACTCAGTATTTGTTTCAATATTTAGTATCAACGCATTATTTAACACACGTCTTCATGATGAATTGAATATCTCTGAAATTGAACATCACTCAATTGCAAACATAACTGACCACCAAATGAATCGAGTCACCGGGTAATACAGATCGCAATTTTGAGAATGACCATAGTCAGCTTTTAAACAAAGTCAATTACATTTAAATGGAAGGGATTGAAGAATTATCTCTTAGTTACACTTGAGCCTTTTTTTGTCATGGGCGCGAAACATTCAGACGCATGAATTCCGGCCATCTATGGGAAAGTCCAGTAGATCCGCACTGAGGTCTCGATTTCCTCATCTGTCTCAGTGGCTTTTCCAATTTTTTGCTATGAAGAACGATATAAAAACTCTTCTGGGAAATGTGCGCCATTTCCTCTGGTTTACTTACAGTATCACTTGTGTCTGTCTTTTTGAGCACACACTACTATTTGTCATGTTCCAGATAGTGATTATGTCATTCTGCACTGATAGACCCATTAAATTCGGTTGTAGATTGAACGACATGCGAATATGTACACGTTGTCAAAGTCGAAAGGTTTCTTTCCTGTCAGTGCGTCAAGAGATATCAGCATTTCTTATTTTACAGAAAGCATTTGAGGCTCAGGTTAGAGCAAAAATAATTTGGCTGTCACATCAAAGTTCGGATAATGTTGAGCAACGAACTGAAATCATGCAGATTTCTTCACCCGACATGAGAAAACTTAATGAACGTTTCCCCCCGGGGACCTTTTGCGTGTGAGGCGAACGTGATAACCACTATAGAAACAGCTGGCAGCAAACTCCAGCAAATCAATCTATCTGCAATGTTAACTGCGCTGTGTTTCTGCAGGTTCCAATGGTTTGACTGAGAGCCCATGTCACTTGTTTCAGGAAGAAAACCGTTACTTTCAATCTGATTGCTCGCATTATCTTGAACTTCAAAATTTAAAAGCGTTCGTTTGGCAAATATCTACGGGACCAATGATTTCTGCTCATTCATTAATGCATCCATTCTCATCGTCCATTGAAAATTCTCAACCGATTGTGCTCATTAATAAAAGCAAATTACTGAGGATGCTGGAATCAGAAAACAAAAGAGAAAATGCTGGAAAATCTCACGTGGTCTGGCAGCATCTGTGAGGAGAGAAAGGAGCTGACGTTTCAAATCCAGATGGCACTTTATCAAAGCTCATTGTACAATTGTACTCAGTATTTGTTTCAATATTTAATATCAATGCATTATTTAACACATATGTCTTCATTATGAATTGAATATCTCTGAAATTGAATATCACTGAATTGCAAACATAACTGACCAACAGAAGCAATCGAGTCACCGGATAATAGAGATCGCAATTTTGAGATTGACTATAGTCAGCGTTTAAACAAAGTCAACAACATTTAAGTGGAAGAGGTTGAAAACATATCTGTTAGTTACACTTGGCCTTTTTTATTTTGGGCCTGAAACATTCAGGTGTATAAATTCCGGCCATCTACAGGAAAGTCCAGTATTTCCGCGCTGAGTCTCGATTTCCTCATCTGGCTGAGTGATTTTTTCCTATTTCTTTTTTATGACGAACGATTTTTAAAAAATATTCTGGGAAATATGCGCCATTTCCTCTCGTCCACTTGCAGTATCACTTGTGTCTGTCTCTTTGAGCACACACTACTATGAGACATGCTTCAGGTGGTGATTAACTATGTTAGTCTGCACCTATAAACCCATTCAATTCTGCTGCAGACTGAACGAGATGCGAATATGCGCACGGTGTCAAAATCGAAACGTTTCTTTCCTTTCAGTGCGTCAAAAAAAATCAGCATTTCTTATTTTACAGAAAACATCGCTATCACCGGCTCCTGTGAGATCGAGTCTGCAGCAATGACACCTGCAGAAATTTAGAAACATCAAGCGTTAAGATGTCATTATCATTTGATTGTAAATAATAGCATTAGGGAACGGATCACATTGTAATTTGCAACAAAGCGAAATTAAATTAATGTCGAAGTTGCTTGCAAGAGGAAGATTGTCTAAATTGTTGACTGACCAAGTAAGAGAGCTGAAACAGTGAGAACTTAATACAAAACGAGACCCTACATGTTAGCAGCAAGTTTATTGCGGAATTAAACAGAATGGGTGAACCTGTAATTGTTTCTGTGAAGATATTCATATATATCCGGTCTCTCCAGCGATTGGTTCATTCCTGAAAGAATCAACTGGTGACGTCTCATCCGCTCCACGGCCTCCTGTTCTCCAATTCATAAGAACATAAGAACATAAGAAATAGGAGCAGGAGTAGGCCATCTAGCCCCTCGAGCCTGCCCCGCCATTCAATAAGATCATGGCTGATCTGACGTGGATCAGTACCACTTACCCGCCTGATCCCCATAACCCTTAATTCCCTTACCGATCAGGAATCCATCTATCCGCGCTTTAAACATATTCAGCGAGGTAGCCTCCACCACCTCAGTGGGCAGAGAATTCCAGAGATTCACCACCCTCTGGGAGAAGAAGTTCCTCCTCAACTCTGTCTTAAACCGACCCCCCTTTATTTTGAGGCTGTGTCCTCTAGTTTTAACTTCCTTACTAAGTGGAAAGAATCTCTCCGCCTCCACCCTATCCAGCCCCCGCATTATCTTATAAGTCTCCATAAGATCCCCCCTCATCCTTCTAAACTCCAACGAGTACAAACCCAATCTCCTCAGCCTCTCCTCATAATCCAAACCCCTCATCTCCGGTATCAACCTGGTGAACCTTCTCTGCACTCCCTCCAATGCCAATATATCCTTCCTCATATAAGGGGACCAATACTGCACACAGTATTCCAGCTGCGGCCTCACCAATGCCCTGTACAGGTGCATCAAGACATCCCTGCTTTTATATTCTATCCCCTTCGCAATATAGGCCAACATCCCATTTGCCTTCTTGATCACCTGTTGTACCTGCAGACTGGGCTTTTGCGTCTCATGCACAAGGACCCCCAGGTCCCTTTGCACGGTAGCATGTTTTAATTTGTTTCCATTGAGATAGTAATCCCATTTGTTATTATTTCCTCCAAAGTGTATAACCTCGCATTTATCAACGTTATACTCCATTTGCCATATCCTCGCCCACTCACTCAGCCTGTCCAAATCTCTCTGCAGATCTTCTCCGTCCTCCACACGATTCACTTTTCCACTTATCTTTGTGTCGTCTGCAAACTTCGTTACCCTACACTCCGTCCCCTCCTCCAGATCATCTATATAAATGGTAAATAGTTGCGGCCCGAGTACCGATCCCTGCGGCACGCCACTAGTTACCTTCCTCCAACCGGAAAAACACCCATTTATTCCGACTCTTTGCTTCCTGTCGGATAGCCAGTCCCCAATCCACTTTAACACACTACCCCCAACTCCGTGTGCCCTCATCTTCTTCAGTAGCCTTTTATGGGGCACCTTATCAAACGCCTTTTGGAAATCCAAAAACACCGCATCCACCGGTTCTCCTCCATCAACCGCCCTAGTCACATCTTCATAAAAATCCAACATGTTCGTCAAGCACGACTTTCCCCTCATGAATCCATGCTGCGTCTGATTGATCGAACCATTTCTATCCAGATGCCCTGCTATCTCCTCTTTAATAATGGATTCCAGCATTTTCCCTACTACAGACGTTAAGCTGACCGGCCTATAGTTACCCGCCTTTTGTCTCCTTCCTTTTTTAAACAGCGGCGTAACATTAGCCGTTTTCCAATCAACCGGCACTACCCCAGAATGCAACGAGTTTTGATAAATAATCACTAACGCATCCACTATTACCTCTGACATTTCTTTTAATACCCTGGGATGCATTCCATCCGGACCCGGGGACTTGTCCACCTTCAGTCCCATTAGTCTACCCAGCACTGCCTCTCTGGTTACATTAATTATATTAAGTATTTCTCCTGCTGCCAATCCTCTATCGTTAATATTTGGCAAACTATTTGTGTCCTCCACCGTGAAGACCGAGACAAAAAACTTATTTAAAGACTCAGCCATATCCTCATTTCCCACTATTAACTCCCCCCTCTCGTCCTCCAAGGGTCCAACATTCACTCTAGCCACTCTATTCCTTTTTATATATTTATAAAAACTTTTACTATCATTTTTTATATTAATTGCTAGCCTAGCTTCATAGTCTATCCTTCCTTTCTTTATCGCTTTCTTAGTCTCTCTTTGTTGTTTCTTAAATTTTTCCCAATCACTTGTTTCTCCACTATTTTTGGCCACTCTGTACGCAGCTGTTTTTATTTTAATACTCTCCTTTATTTCCTTCGTTATCCACGGCTGGTTCTCCCTTTTCTTACAATCCTTGTTTTTTGCTGGAATATATTTTTGCTGAGAACTGAAAAGGATCTCCATAAAAATCCTCCACTGTTCCTCAGCTATCCTACCTGCCAGCCTGCTCTCCCAGTCTACCTTAGCCAATTCATCCCTCATCCTATCATATTTCCCTCTGTTCAAACAGAGGACACTGGTTTGGGACCAAACTTTCTCCTCTTCCATCTGAATCAGAAATTCGACCATATTGTGGTCACTAGACCCAAGAGGGTCCTTCACAATAAGATCCTTAATTCTACCTACCTCGTTACACAATACCAGATCCAAAATAGCTCGTTCCCTCGTCGGTTCCGTAACATGCTGTTCAAGGAAACTATCCCGACAGCATTCTAAGAACTCTTCCTCCATTCCACCCTTACCGACTTGAGTCTGCCAGTCAATGTGCATGTTGAAGTCCCCCATGATTATTGCCGTTCCGTTTTTACACGCATCCCTTATCTGCTTGTTTATAGCCCTCCCCACCTCAACATTATTATTTGGGGGCCTATATACCACACCTACTAGTGTCTTTCTCCCTCTACTATTCCTCATCTCTACCCATAACGATTCCACGTTTTGTTCCTCAGAGCCTATGTCATCCCTCAGTACTACCCTGATATTATCTCTTATTAATAGCGCGACCCCACCACCTTTTCCTTCCTGTCTATTCTTCCTAAACGCCTGATACCCCTGGATATTCATCTCCCAGTCCTGGTCACCTTTCAGCCACGTTTCTGTAATGGCCACTAGATCGTACCCACTCGTGCTGATTTGCACCATAAACTCATATACCTTGTTCCGAATGCTTCGTGCATTCAGGCAAAGTGTCCTTATTCCAGCTTTTATCTGGACCCGCTTTGATGAGTCGCGAACACCCTCTCCCTCTACTCCCTTATCTAAATTACCGCCTTCATTCACTTGCACCCTCTCCTCTACCATTAATTTTGTAATTCCCCTTACCCCTGCATCCTCCACCCCATCAATTAGTTCCTTGATCCTAGTCAACTCTTCTAGCTCCCCTCCCCCCAACCTATCTAGTTTAAATTCTCCCCAGTAACTTTAGCCAACCTACCGGCCAGGATATTGGTCCCCGTGTGATTCAAGTTCCACCCGTTTTTTGTATACAGATCACCCCTGCCCCTAAAGAGGTCCCAATGGTCCAGGAACCTGAATCCCTGCCCCCTGCACCAGTCCCTCAGCCACACATTCATCTTCCACCTCACTCCATTCCTGCCCTCACCTTCCCGTGGCACAGGCAGTAATCCTGAGATTACTACCTTTGCTTTCCTCTTTCTCAGCTGTCTCCCTAATTCCCTGTACTCCCTTTTCATGACCCCTTCTCCCTTCCTACCCACATCAGCGGTACCAATATGTACCGCTACCTCAGGCTCCTCTCCCTCCCACCTCAGGATTTCCGGGACGCGACTAGCGACATCCTGGATCCCGGCCCCAGGGAGGCAGACCACCATGCGAGAATCCCGCCTACCTCCGCAGAAACGCCTGTCTGTCCCCTTCACCATCGAGTCCCCGATTAATACCGCCTTCCTCCTCTTTTCCTTAGCCCTCTGAGTTACAGGGCTGGACTCCACTGCGGAGACACGGCCACTGCTGCTTCCCCCAGGCGGGCTGTCCCCCCCAGCAGTACTCAAGCAGGAGTACTTGTTGTGCAGGGGCAAATCCACTGGGGTGCTCTCAACCACCCTAGCCTTACCCTTCCTGGCCATCACCCACTTGGCCTCCTCCCGTTGCCCTGGTGTGACCACCTGATGATAGCTCTTGTCTATCACCTCCTCATTCTCCCTCATCAGCCTAAGATCCTCGAGCTGCAGTTCCAGCTCCCTAACACGGTCCCTCAGGAACCGCAGCTCGACACACCCCTCACAGATGTGGATGTCCGGGAGGCCAGATGCCTCCAGGACCTCCCACATCCTACACTGGGAACAACACACTGTTTTCACACTCATACTGGACACTTTATGTCAAGTAAGACAGTGAAAAGTTAATAAGAGTGTAAGGAAACAAAAAAATAAATAATTAATTAAAGTCAGAAAACCCACTCTCTTACCCTCAGCCTGCTCCTGGGAACAAATCCCTGATATTAACAACTGATATTAAACCCAAACAACTGAGATTAAACCCAAACAACTGAGATTAAACCCAAACAACTGATATTAAACCCAGAACAACTGAGATTAAACCCAGAACAACTGATATTAAACCCAAACAACTGAGATTAAACCCAAAACAACTGAGATTAAACCTAAACAACTGATATTAAACCCAAACAACTGAGATTAAACCCAAACAACTGAGATTAAACCCAAACAACTGATACTAAATCCAAACAACTGATATTAAACCCAAACAACTGAGATTAAACCCAAACAACTGAGATTAAACCCAAACAACTGATACTAAATCCAAACAACTGATATTAAACCCAAACAACTGAGATTAAACCCAGAACAACTGAGATTAAACCCAAACAACTGAGATTAAACCCAAACAACTGAGATTAAACCCAAACAACTGAGATTAAACCCAAACAACTGAGATTAAACCCAAACAACTGAGATTAAACCCAAACAACTGATATTAAACCCAAACAACTGATACTAAATCCAAACAACTGATACTAAATCCAAACAACTGATATTAAACCCAAACAACTGAGATTAAACCCAAACAACTGAGATTAAACCCAAACAACTGATATTAAACCCAAACAACTGATACTAAATCCAAACAACTGATATTAAATCCAAACAACTGAGATTAAACCCAAACAACTGATATTAAACCCAAACAACTGAGATTAAATCCAAACAACTGATACTAAATCCAAACAACTGATATTAAATCCAAACAACTGAGATTAAACCCAAACAACTGATATTAAACCCAAACAACTGATATTAAACCAAAACAACTGATACTAAATCCAAACAACTGATATTAAACCCAATTCATCCGTCACCTGATGAAGGCGCAGCGCTCCGAAAGCTCGTGCTACCAATTTTAACCTGGTGTTGTGAGACGACTCATTGTGCCGACCCCAGTCCAACGCAGGCAACTCCACATCATGGCCAATTCATCCAATCAGCTCACAGACCCTTTGATCTCCAATTCATTACGTCAGAGCAGCTTCAGCGAATCAGTCAAGTTGTTTTTTAGAGAGACGAGAATTCACTGCAATATTGGCCCCTTACACAGCGTGGGAGGTGATGGCCGTGAGGGGAAACAGTTAATGTTGTTGTAACAATGTCGGAAGTTCCAATTCGATAGTTTCAATATTTTGCATATCTCTTTTCATATTATATCAAATTGAAAACATACACAACTAAGAACCAATGTCCCAAAATACCTTTTTTTGATTTTGGGATGCCTCGCATTTAACATCAGCGGGGTTCTTATCAAACATCACAGCAGCGGGTGGGGGCGGTGGAGGGGGAAGGGGTATGGTTCCATAGATTGATCTTCCAGATTCAATATCATCGAGGAGATTCTGAACAGGCGTTGGAGTGTGGTGACTCGGGGATTTTCACAATAACTTAATTTCAGTGTGAATGTAAGCCTACTTGTGACTAATAAATAAACTTTATACTTGCCTCAGAATGTTCCTGGAAACATCTCTTTTCTCAGGAAATCCATCTCCGGCCTCAGAATTTATATTTATCTAAATTAACTGCATCTAACACTCGTAGGCAATGAGTTTCTGGTTCTTAGCGCTCGCTGCGGAAAAATGTTCCTTCCAAATCTTCTCTGCGCCCGCCTTGCCAAAAATCTTTAAATTTGCCTCTTCCCCCTCAAAACTTATCCTAATTTAGTCCACCTCGATTAAATCACTCCTCAATCTCCTTCGCTCAAATGGAGAATAATCGCAGGGTCATAAACCTCGCTAATTTTAACTTTTCTAAACTAAACTTACTTCAAAGAAATTCCTCAATGGAATTTAACTAGAATTTCTCAACTTTTGAAAAAACATTTCGATGGAACTTGAGTATTTTGTGAACTTCTTTCTACGAAAGATATTTAAATTAAATTCCTTCGCAGAGTTTTACAAATTTTCATCAACTTATTAGAAACTATTTTCACCATTTTGAAAAATGTAAGATTTCCACGTTATTTATCTAGAAATTCCCAACTTTTTAAAAGATAGCTTAAAATACTTTTTCCAAATAATTTCACGAAAATTCGTAATTTAAAGAAAATAATTTAAACATACTCAATGAAAGTTTATCAGTGGAATCTTACTTAAAATGGCCAACTTTCTTTTGAAAATTAATGACCTAAGATAAATTTCTTCATAGAAGGTGACTGGATTGAGTAAACATTTGTCTGAATTGGTTTAAAGTTACTGAAAATACATTTTTTCATCGAAACTGAAATGGAGTTTACGAACTATTTTTAAAATTTACAGCGAGCCAGCCAGGAGTCGAACCTGGAATCGTCTGATCCGTCGTCAGACGCGTTATCCATTGCGCCACTGGCCCACATACGGGGAATTTGCAACATTTGCTACATATTGGCCAGACGGTTCCAAGCCGGGCAGAAACCAATACGTTTAAGTGAGGAAAGATTGCTTAATTAATATTTTATTTACTGCCATCCCTAATGGCCCTTGAATTCAGTCAATCTGCTGTGTTGGAATTCAGCCTGCTTCTCTGCGTTTAATTTCCAGCGACAGTAACACGACTCAACCCCTAACTACTCCCTCTGTGAATCCACTGCCGAACATTACCCGAGTAGAATATCTTACAATCAAAGACATTGGCTCTTACTTATGCCTAAAAATACATTCAGGGAAAAAGAGAAGTGCTGAAAATTCACAACAAAATGAACAGGAAAGAAGATGCTCTTATTGTGACTCAGGAGACATTTTATCAGTTCGAGGTGGCTACAAGAGCAGGTCAGAGGCTGGGAAACCTGCGGCGAATAACTCACCTCCTGACTCCCAAAAAACAGACCACGATCTACAAGACACAAATCAGGAGTGTGACAGAATACTTTCCACTTGTCTGGAGGATGCAGGAATTCACCAAACGCACATTAGACAGCACCTTCAAAACCCAAGACCACTACCACTGGCAGGTTTGCCCCCATTCCCCCGATCCACTGCATACCCCCTCCCCCCCCCCCCCCCCCCCCAACTCAAGTCACTCAGCATTCTGATTTGGAAATATATCACCGTTCCTTCACTGTCATTGGGATAAATTCCTGGAATTCTCTCCCTAACAGCACTGTGGGTGTACCTACACAAATACACTGCAACGTTTCAAGAAGACAGGTCACCACCACATTCTCAAGGGTAATTACTGATGGGCAGTCCATGCTGATCTAACCAAGCGACACCCACATGAACAAAAAGAAACATCCAGCCAGTTCCCCGAACCCGCAGTCATGGGGTCAGCTGAAGAGGTGAATGGGGATAAAATGAATGCCCAGTTGCATAGCCAACCCTGTTGAACGTATCATGATTGTCTATCGAGTGTGTTGTGCTGATAGATTCCCCGCAGTTTGTGCTCAGGTTCTCAAACTAAACCCCATGAGAACCAATCCCTTCATCTGCACCACAAAGAAATAAACAAAATCTGCAATTTATAGAATCTCATAGAATTTTGTGGGAGAGGACGCCACAATGGTTAGATCTGCTGCCTCAGCATGCCAAGTACGTTGTTTCGATTCCTGGTTTAGTCACTATCTGTGATGATGAAGATTTGCAGCTTTTACAAGCTGCAGCAATAGCACGAATGCAACCCCATTGCCGTAATGGGTAAGATACTGGCTTTATAAACCACGGGTTGTGTACTCGAGTCCCATCTGGAGTGTAGATATCAAACGGTTAGGTGTCCAACGCTGGCAAATGCATTTCCTATAGACCCTGGCTGTTCCTGGGAAGATGCATTTTGGGTTAGCACTGCTGCCTCACAGCGCCAGGGTCCCAGGTTCAATTCTTGACCTCGGGTCACAGTATGTGTGGAGTTTGCACTTTCTCCCTGTAGTTTCCTCCGGGTGCTCCGGTTTCCTCCCATAGTGATCTATCTAGATAGATAGTTATATAGTACGCTGCCTTCTGTTAGGCTTTATATATGTGCTTGTATATAATGCAGTATACTGCAGATTCTGTAAATCTGAAATAAAAACAGAAAATGCTGGGTTATTTCAGTAGTTCTGGCAGTATCTGCGGAGCGAGAAACAGAGTTAACGTTTCCAGTCCAGATGTCAGATGGCCAACCCGGACACGATGGGCCGAAGGGCCCCTTTCCGTTCTGTAAAACTTTGTGCCTCTATGATCCTTTTTCGGAGTTGGCCAGCGGAAAGCAATCCCGCCGTTTGCACCCGAAACAAATCACAATACCTGACTTGGTCAAAAGGAGGCAATTAAAGGGCTCGTCTAGGATTTGAACCCGGAACCTCCCGCATGTCTCATCGACTAAAATACCCGAAGCAATAATCATGCTCTTCGACCAACCAACCTACCCAAAAGCAAGCGTAAGCAAAATATAGCTCATTTCTCTTTCGCCAATGCAGTTTAGCCATCTCTGATGAAAGCCGACATTGTTGAAATAATCCACCACATCAGCATTTGTGGACTTAAAGCTCCAGCAAAATATCCGCCCAATATTGCTAACTCGACTGGGCGCTTTTGTGTATAAAGTACACATATTACCCGTCAGGCTACACAAAGAATGCCGAGTGCCAAGCTGAACGAACGAGAATATTTGCAGTATATCAACAGTAATATCAACTTTGAAAACTCATAATATATCTCGTGAAACAATATAAGTTTGCTATCAATGCTAAAATATTTCTGTTCCGACATTTGCTCTTTTAATTACATTTTCTCAATAATGTTACTGGCCACGACTGGAGACTGCAAATAGCCCCGAGCCTGAACGCAACATGGTATCGTCCTGCCCTCTGGTGGCAGAGATATGGAACTACAAAATGCAGCTTTCTCCCACCTATGAATCTTCAAGACTCATGTTTGTGTTCGACAATTTCCGTCGATTAATTCTTCCGCGTTTTTATTTATTCCCCTTTTCAAATCTGAGACTGCACCTCGGGTGTAGAATCATTTTTCATGAATCTACCTCTTCTGGAAAAGGCAAACTTTTCCAGATGTGGCTCATGGAGACTCTGTCACTCAGCCGCGGTCCGCAGCAGTTAAAACAGAAGAACAGGTGACTTTAAAATGGAGTTATAATACCACATTTTACCCTCTGAAAAGGGCAACATTCTGAACAGGTCAATAAAGTTACTTTTCGTACCTCCCTTGTTATAAGCCAAAGAAACCAAATTAGTCTGTTAATCCCTGACACTATTCTGATTTGTAACCAATTTGTCCAAACTTTGGGTGTTCTCCCGATTTTGTCGTCCCAGGATTTGAACAGCGAACTCCAGCCATGATTTTCACAGATTTAGCATCATTTTCCCAAATAAATATCAACAGTCACAAAGACCGTGTCTAAAGAGCCGTAATTTAGATTTTTCGGCAGCATGTGTGTCTTGTTCTGTATTGTAGTGAGGAATCCAGTCAACAGCCTAATTCCAGCGCGCAGAACCCGCCACCAGAGAGCGCCACATTCTAGCCTGGGTGCCAGAAACTCACGTGATATTATCACTGACACCTGCATGGATGGTAGGCTTGTGAGGTCACAATAGACACAGCCCCCCCCCCCCCCCCCCCAACACCCACAAACACAGACACATAAACTCACACTGACCCACGCACACTGACACTCTCACAAACACACTCACTGCAATGAGCTGAACAGAGCCCGGGTTCCCTCTCTCCTTCTCAATCTCTGACTCACTCCGTTCCCATTCAGTGAGATAGATTCACTCAGACATGTTTCTGATCTTCCTGGCGGCGCTCTTGCACGGTAAGCACTGGGTAACGTACATCAAGCCAGATAAACACATTAGATGGTAATATAATTAACCATCACAATTATCGATGTGAGGGGTGAATGGGGGTGGGGGAGGTGGGGGTGGGGGTGGGGGAGGTGGGGGTGGGGGGTGGGGGGGGGGGAGGGGCGGGTGCTGCAGAAACAATCGCAGATACAAACATTAACTCTTGATATTTCATTCCTCTACCTTCACAGGCGGACTGTGCGCAGATCCAGTAGCACAGTCATCGCTGCCAATAACCGCATCAGAAGGGGATTCAGTGCAGTTGGGTTGTGAATATACAGACAAGAATATGTACAGCATGCAATGGTATCAGCAGAAACCGACACAACCAGCGACATGGATTATTACCAAAGCATTAACAGTGAAGGAAGATGAAGTTTCAGGACGATATCTGGCGGCTTCTGACGCGTCTAAACAGAACGGTTACCTCAATATAAGCACCCTCAGAGTGCAGGACGGGGCGGTCTATTACTGTGCAGTGAGGCACAGCGTTAGATTAAAGCTAAAACCCCGTACAAAAACCTTAGCGAGTATTTACAACTCCATTCAGTTTCCTCCTGCGCGAATGGTTTGACCCGGCTTCAAGAAGACAGTCATTTCTATTTAGGGTAGAGCCGACGGGATGATTGGATACCACCTGAAAACTCTGTCAGCAATAAGCCAATAAGCAGATGGTGTTATCTAATATTCTCTTGATTCTCGATCCAGTGATCTCAGCTCTTCCTCCCATTGATTCTGTAGGATGTGACATCCACTGCTCTCAGCTTTATCTCGTTCGATATTCTGCAACTTTCGGAGACACAAGTCCCTGGAATCCAGGAGCAGCAGCAGCGATGCGGAGCTCCCTTCTCGCTGTTTTCTGGGTGACATTCATTGTCGGTAAGAAGTTTGAAACTTGAAAAAGAGTAAAAGGGAGTTTAATTTATGGAGGAAGAAGTTTGAAAAGCAGGACTTTCGTGTTAAACAAGTATTAGACCTGCCTTAGAGCACAAATGAATCTTTGTTTGTGGCTTTGGTCTTTTGGAGAACAGGTTCTAAAAGCGCACAGCAAAGGCGATTTAAAGAGATGGTCCCAGGGTTGGAAGATGAGAGCTATCAGAAAGCATTATAAAAATTATGATTACTCTCTCTCTCTGGACGAGAAGACGATCAGGTAATCTGACTGATTTCTGGACAATGATGATCAAATCAATTTAAATAATAATAAAGCAAATCAAAGAGATTTAGTGTGCTGGACGGGGAGAGGATGATTCCATCTGGGGAGAATTACATATCTGTGTCCCATAAATCTAAGTGTAACAAAAAGATCAACTGGGAATTACAGAGAAACTTTTTTTGAAAGAGTTCTGTGGAAGTGACTCACACTGACACAATGAACTGTTGAGGAGAGGAGTAACGATGCATTTGAGGGCAAACTAGAGAACCCGCTGAGGTAGAAAGGGATAGAGGTATTTGAGATGAGGCAGGAGGGAGGATTCTCCGAGGGATTGTGAAAGGGGACATAGATCAGTTGGAGTGAATGTGTTAGAATTTAATACCTTCTTTTATGTTGCACTGATTTTTCACCCTCGCTTCAAGTGAACTTTTAATCAATGACTTTTGTTTGTTAACCTTGTGTTCTCGGTCTGAACGATGGAGATTCTGTTACTCGGCGGGAATCCTCACTCACACAGACAGAGTGAGAAGATGTCACTTTAATCTGCACCTATACCGACGATGCTTATTATTTATTCTGGTGTTGTCAATACCCAGGCAGACATCCCTCCAAACTATCCACAACACCATCAACTTTTGTGTCGTCGGCAAACTTACCAACCCATCCCTCCACTTCCTCATCCAGTCATTTATGAAAATGACAAACAGCAAGGGTCCCAGAACAGATCCCTGGGGCAATCCACTGGTGACCGACCTCCATTCAGAAAAAGACCCATCTACAACTACTCTCTGCCTTCTGCAGGCAAGCCAGTTCTGGATCCACAAGGCAACAGCCCCTTGGATCCCATGCCCTCTCACTTTCTCGAGAAGTCTTGCATGCGGGACCTTATCGAATGCCTTGCTGAAGTCCATGTAAACCACATCTACCGCTTTTCCTTCGTCAATGTGTTCAGTCACATTTTCAAAGAACTCCACCAGGCTCGTAAGACACAATTTGCCTTTGACAAAGCCGTGCTGACTATGTTTGAGCATCCTAAACTTCTCTAAATGTTCATAAATCCTGTCCCTCAGGATTTTCTCCATCAACTTACCAACCACTGAGGTTAGACTCACCAGTCGGTAATTTCCTGGGCTATCCCTATTCCCTTTCTTCAATATAGGAACCACATCCGCAATCCTCCAGAACCTCTCCCGTCTCCATCGATGATGCAAAGATCATCGCCAGAGGCTCTGCAGTCTCTTCCCTCGCCTCCCACAGTAACCTGGGGTACATCCCACCCGGTCCCAGCAAATTATCTATCTTGATGCTATTCAAAATTTCCAACACATCCTCTTTCTTAATGTCCTCATACTCAATCTTTTCAGTCCACCTCAATCCTGTAGTACAACCACCCAGGTCTTTTTCCACTGTGAATACCGAGGTAAAATATTCATTAAGCACCTCTGCTATTTCTTCCAGTTCTGTACAGACTTTCTCACCTTCACATTTTATAGGTCCTATTCCTTCACATCTCATCCTTTTACTCTTCACATATTTATAGAACGCCTCAGGGTTTTCCTTAATCTTACCTGCCAAGGCCTTCTCGTGACCGCTTCTTGCTCTCCTAATTTCTTTCTTAAGTCCCTTCCTACAAGCCGTATACTCATCTAGATCCCTACCATTGCCTAGCTCTCTTTTATGAACTCTCTGAATATTCAATTCAGAATGAGGAGATGCATAATAAATAAATGTATTGATGTTAAATGTTGAATAATGAAACAAATACCGAGTAAAATAGATTGACAATGATGCATTTACCACAGAGGCTCATTTTCAGTTTTTGTTTCAGATTCCAGCATCCACAGTTTTTTGCTTTTATTTATTCGCTCTGACCTGGGCCTCAAAATTCATTCAGGGCGATCGGAAATACTGGATTTTCATGAGAAGAAAAAGAGGAGCATGTTCTCCAGGAGCACCTGGAGAACGTGCAGACTCCGCACAGGCAGTCACCCAAGCCGAGAAACGAACATGAGTCCCTGGTGCTATAATGGTTGTCCACAGAGAGAATGTGGACAGCCATTAGCAGTCTTTTCCCCTGGTTTCTGTGGCTATGGCTCATCTTTAATTCCCTCACCCTGCAGTATAAATATCTCCCACTTGCTATTTCTTTTTGCTTTGATAAAGGGTCATCTGGACTCAATATTGCAAATATCTCTGACATTAAGTGATGTCCATCTTTGTGCGGGGCAAACGTGCTCCATTTGGACAGAAGGTGAAGTGTCGGAACAGATGTGCCGCTAAAAAAGATGACGACGATGTGGGGGCGGGGCTTTGGGCGGTGCCCGCAGAACGCTAAGGCGGTTGGGCTTGCACATCCGCATTGGAGCGGGAGTGTTTTGTTGACGGAAATACGCTGCTTCTTCTCTTGATCGGAATCAGATTTGAAAGGGGGGGACGGTTAACGGTCAGCGGCGTTGTCATGGCTGCAGGGGCGGGGCTTGACAACCGCGCGTGCTGGCACAAGCGGACCCTGAGCGGCACCAGCAGGTGCGGAGGCCGCGCGGGGAGCCGGGGTCTCGAGTAAGCGACAAGCCGGGTCAGCCCGCCTCTCTCGAGGGGACGCCACCGCACACTGGCCCGGGGACGTGGCACCAACCCAAAACTTCCCAACCCCGGGTTTTTCGCGCCTCTTTTACCCCTCACCGAGCTCCTGATCACAAAGCAGCCCCTCAAATCCCCCAGAAACCACTCAGACCCCACTTGGCATCTTTTCCCCAGGTCATGACCCTGAGATGCCATCTTGGTTTCAGCCCCTCCACCTGATCAGGTGCCAACTGCGGTGGTGGTTGGAGGAACGATTGCTCGGTTCCAGGGCCGGGTGCTGAACTGGATCTCTCTCAATGTCCCGCAGTGTTTGTTTTCAAGATACAATTTGGTACTTCTGGTGATTTGTCACTTTGTCCCTAAATGGAGGGCAAGCGGATTGGCACCCTGATTATCAATTCACACTAAATCCACTTCTGCAGCCCTTCATTCCCGTGGCAGTTCAGTGGACACAATGGCAGTGTGTGTCTGAGGTTTGCCCAAGCTTTAGTTCATGCTGGCACTATTGCCACCACGTTGGGGTCCTCAACAGAGAGACTCCCTCTTTAAAGAAGGTCTTGAAAGGGTGACCAACTTGTGTTTTCTGTTTCTCATAGGAGCCGTGATCAACAGTGTGGCCAGAGAGACTCCATGTGCCCAGTCGCATATTCGGACAAACAGCTACCGGACATCTGCATCCAAGAAACAGACAGGATCCTGGTCGAGAAAGTAAGTTGGATTTGAATGTGTCTTTAGTGTGTGGCTGACAACGCCCCTGGTTTGTCCACGGTGGTGAAGTACCTTGGTGAACCACAGCAGCCTGTGTGTTAAAGGGTTAATGGTCATCCTTACTTCCAGGCCTGGGTATAAGATCAGCATATGGCCTCCCCTAACCGGCCCCCTTCACTGATACCCTGCTCACTTTCTGTTTTCAGTCCTGCTGGGACACCGCCTTGGGCCCATTGAAACAGCTGCCCATGAATCTGTTCATCATGTACATGGCTGGCAACACCATCTCCATCCTCCCTATCATGATGTTGTGCATGATGGCCTGGAGACCCATACAGGCCTTCATGTCCCTGTCTGCAAGTGAGTATTGTTTTGAATCTACAGCTCAGAAACAGCTCTGAACCGGCATCACTTGAGTGCAGCTTAGAATAGAGTTCTGGGAGTTGGGTAATTAACGGAGTTAGGGAAGGAAGGGAAAGAGGTGCCCTTTTGCTTTCTACCTTTCTCAGCATTTAGGAAGTGATCTTACTCTTCGACAGGAGAAGAAGCCAGATTTTTTGTGAGTATCTGCTAAGTAACTAAGATTTATTCTGTTCCTAAGGATCAAAATAGTATAAGAACATAAGAACATAAGAAATAGGAGCAGGAGTAGGCCATCTAGCCCCTCGAGCCTGCCCCGCCATTCAATAAGATCATGGCTGATCTGACATGGATCAGTACCACTTACCCGCCTGATCCCCATAACCCTTAATTCCCTTACCGCTCAGGAATCCATCCATCCGCGCTTTAAACATATTCAGCGAGGTAGCCTCCACCACAAAGCTACCCGAAACCACCAGCAGGTGGCGTGACTTACCGTCGTTGCGGAGTTTTCACATTGCGACCAGAAAATCAATGTGCCCTTTCTATTTGTCACATTTAATGAATCCGTCATTACCAGAGACCATGAGACTGGCGGTGTAAATAAGAAGCAGAAAGCTAAAGTTGGCGAAATACATTTAAAGTCACGTGTGTTCTCTGCTCTTGGATTGTTTGGAAATGGATAATGTTCACCGGATTTAAGCAGTGATCCTTCCTTGTTGATCAGCCCCACTACTCGCCATCAGCAATTGCTGAAGCGATTCATTCCGCTGCTGTCTGCACCCGGGCAAAGACGGTGAAAGCAAAAGTAGTGGAGCAGACCATGGCTGCATTTCGCGTTTTATCGACAGTCATCCAATGGAGCAGCACCACCTTACCTTCACTGCTCACATCCGCACAGCGAAGTGTGTAAACCACCAAGGGAATCCTGCAACTCCATAACATTTGCAGATCGTGCGATGGGCCATTCACCCCATCGTGTGTGCTTGGCTGTCATTAATTGGTACAGTGGCGTCACAGTGGTTAGCACTGCTGCCTCATAATTCCAGGAATCCGGGTTCAGTTCCAGGCTACGTGGAGTTTGCAGATGCTCCCAGTGTCTGTGTGGGGTGCCCCTTTTCCTCCGGCAGTTCAATGATGTGCAGGTTAGATGCGTTCAGCATTCCAACTTGTCAAATATTTGTGGGTTAGAATAAATCGCCACGAGAAATCTGTGGGGTTACGGTGATGGAGCAGGAGAGGACCAGGAAAATATACTCTGTCGGAGAGTCACTGCAGACTCGAAGAGCCTGATGGCCTCCTTTTACACTGTATGGATTCGAAGACAATTATTGATCTTTTCATCAACTGCATTCCCTAAACTCCATATTCCTTATGCAAACGTAATTGGAGCAGCGCTGGTAAGCTTACTTCCAGCAACGTAGCTCAAACAGACATGAGAGTTTATTTATTGAATTTTCAGTCATCTACCTGAATCACTCAAACATTCTGGTTCACTGTGTACCATTCAGGATACCTGTCACTGAATCAAGTGGTTAGCTGATTTCCGTCAAACACTTACTCATCTCGAACCTCTTAATGAGGAAGTATGATCTGTATTGCTGAACGTTCCCCTCCAGTTATTTCTCGGATCTGATCTGCTTTCTTCCCGACTACAAGATACAATAGCAAATCTTCCCTTGTTGGTGTTTCTTCCAACATTTCGGATTATATAAGCATCTGAAACCAATCGTAGAAGCTATTCGGTTACCTCCTTTACCGACTTCTTGCATAGAATTAATACGAGACAATATAAATCTCCATTACTATTGTTGCATAATTTGTCTGCATATTTCTTCCACTATCTTCCTTCCCGGTGCAGAGACATGGTGAGGGACACAATAAGTTCAGAGATAGGGTTGTCGAGGTGAAGAGCTATAGAGTGACACGAAGATGTACAGATTCCGAAAGATACTGAGTAAGAAACTCCTGATATTGAGTTTGATGTAACGGTTAAAATGCACTCAGTGTAAACGTTTCCATCGCATCTTCTGATTCTGATTCGCACGCTGTCTCTCAAAGGCAATAAAGGAAGACTTCCATTTATATACCGCCGTTCATGACATCAGGACTTCACAAAGAACTTTACACCCAAAGAAGTCTTCGAATTTTCATCACTGTCTTAATATAGGAGTCTTGGCAGTTAATAGGTGCGCTTCAAACTCCACAAAGAACAAAGTGATAATCAGGTCATCGATTTTAGTGATTTTGATTGGAGGGCTGATGGAAAGTGACATCTGTCAGAAAACCTGTCATTCTGTCATCTAAGTTGCCATTTCCGCTCATCGGTCGCACAGATATACATTCAAGTTCACATTTCAGGTTTTGGCTCATTTAGTTCCACTGTTGAGGCGGAGGGTGGGTGATGCACTTTTATAGGAAAGTCCAGTAGATCCGCAATGAGTCTCGATTCCCTCATCTGCCTGAGTGTTTTTCCCCCCTATTTCTTTGTTGTGAAGAACGATTTAAAAAAAAGAATCTTCTGGCAAATATGCGCCATTTCCCATAGATCACTTACAATATCACTTGTGTCAGTCTTCTATTAGAAACGTTTCAGATGGTGATTCACGATGTTAGTCTGCACCTATAATCCCATTAAATTCTGTTGTACAATGAGTCTGTCAAAAAACTATCAGCATTAATTATTTTACGGTTAATATTTGCCGAGGTCAGAGCAAAGATAATATGGTTCCAACATCGAGATTCGGATAATTTTGAGCAACGAACTGCAATCATACGGATTTTGCCCACTCGACATGAAAAAGTTTAAGGAATGTTTCGAACAGCGGCCTTTTCGCATGTGAGGCGAACGTGATAACCACTACAATACAGAAACAGCTGGCAACAGCTTAAAACAAATGGGCCTGTCTGCAATGTTCAACTGCGCTGTGTTGCTGCAGATTACAATGGTTCGACTGAGAGCCCATGTCACTTAAATCGGAAGACAACCGTTACTTTCAACCTGATTGCTCAACTTAACTTTAACGTCAAAGTTTAAAAGCGTTCGTCCATCATTTTTCTAAGGGAGCAAAGATTTCGGCTCATTCATTAATTTTCATCTTTCTTCGAATAATCTCAACCAATTGTACTCAGTAATAAAAGCAAATTACTGAGGATGCTGGAATCTGAAACCAAAAGAGGAAATGCTGGAAAACCTCACAAGCATCTGTGAGGAGAGAAAGGAGCTGACGTTTCGTGTCCAGATGACACTTCATCAACGCTCATTGTACAATTGTACTCAGTATTTGTTTCAATATTTAGTATCAACGCATTATTTAACACACGTCTTCATGATGAATTGAATATCTCTGAAATTGAACATCACTCAATTGCAAACATAACTGACCACCAAATGAATCGAGTCACCGGGTAATACAGATCGCAATTTTGAGAATGACCATAGTCAGCTTTTAAACAAAGTCAATTACATTTAAATGGAAGGGATTGAAGAATTATCTCTTAGTTACACTTGAGCCTTTTTTTGTCATGGGCGCGAAACATTCAGACGCATGAATTCCGGCCATCTATGGGAAAGTCCAGTAGATCCGCACTGAGGTCTCGATTTCCTCATCTGTCTCAGTGGCTTTTCCAATTTTTTGCTATGAAGAACGATATAAAAACTCTTCTGGGAAATGTGCGCCATTTCCTCTGGTTTACTTACAGTATCACTTGTGTCTGTCTTTTTGAGCACACACTACTATTTGTCATGTTCCAGATAGTGATTATGTCATTCTGCACTGATAGACCCATTAAATTCGGTTGTAGATTGAACGACATGCGAATATGTACACGTTGTCAAAGTCGAAAGGTTTCTTTCCTGTCAGTGCGTCAAGAGATATCAGCATTTCTTATTTTACAGAAAGCATTTGAGGCTCAGGTTAGAGCAAAAATAATTTGGCTGTCACATCAAAGTTCGGATAATGTTGAGCAACGAACTGAAATCATGCAGATTTCTTCACCCGACATGAGAAAACTTAATGAACGTTTCCCCCCGGGGACCTTTTGCGTGTGAGGCGAACGTGATAACCACTATAGAAACAGCTGGCAGCAAACTCCAGCAAATCAATCTATCTGCAATGTTAACTGCGCTGTGTTTCTGCAGGTTCCAATGGTTTGACTGAGAGCCCATGTCACTTGTTTCAGGAAGAAAACCGTTACTTTCAATCTGATTGCTCGCATTATCTTGAACTTCAAAATTTAAAAGCGTTCGTTTGGCAAATATCTACGGGACCAATGATTTCTGCTCATTCATTAATGCATCCATTCTCATCGTCCATTGAAAATTCTCAACCGATTGTGCTCATTAATAAAAGCAAATTACTGAGGATGCTGGAATCAGAAAACAAAAGAGAAAATGCTGGAAAATCTCACGTGGTCTGGCAGCATCTGTGAGGAGAGAAAGGAGCTGACGTTTCAAATCCAGATGGCACTTTATCAAAGCTCATTGTACAATTGTACTCAGTATTTGTTTCAATATTTAATATCAATGCATTATTTAACACATATGTCTTCATTATGAATTGAATATCTCTGAAATTGAATATCACTGAATTGCAAACATAACTGACCAACAGAAGCAATCGAGTCACCGGATAATAGAGATCGCAATTTTGAGATTGACTATAGTCAGCGTTTAAACAAAGTCAACAACATTTAAGTGGAAGAGGTTGAAAACATATCTGTTAGTTACACTTGGCCTTTTTTATTTTGGGCCTGAAACATTCAGGTGTATAAATTCCGGCCATCTACAGGAAAGTCCAGTATTTCCGCGCTGAGTCTCGATTTCCTCATCTGGCTGAGTGATTTTTTCCTATTTCTTTTTTATGACGAACGATTTTTAAAAAATATTCTGGGAAATATGCGCCATTTCCTCTCGTCCACTTGCAGTATCACTTGTGTCTGTCTCTTTGAGCACACACTACTATGAGACATGCTTCAGGTGGTGATTAACTATGTTAGTCTGCACCTATAAACCCATTCAATTCTGCTGCAGACTGAACGAGATGCGAATATGCGCACGGTGTCAAAATCGAAACGTTTCTTTCCTTTCAGTGCGTCAAAAAAAATCAGCATTTCTTATTTTACAGAAAACATCGCTATCACCGGCTCCTGTGAGATCGAGTCTGCAGCAATGACACCTGCAGAAATTTAGAAACATCAAGCGTTAAGATGTCATTATCATTTGATTGTAAATAATAGCATTAGGGAACGGATCACATTGTAATTTGCAACAAAGCGAAATTAAATTAATGTCGAAGTTGCTTGCAAGAGGAAGATTGTCTAAATTGTTGACTGACCAAGTAAGAGAGCTGAAACAGTGAGAACTTAATACAAAACGAGACCCTACATGTTAGCAGCAAGTTTATTGCGGAATTAAACAGAATGGGTGAACCTGTAATTGTTTCTGTGAAGATATTCATATATATCCGGTCTCTCCAGCGATTGGTTCATTCCTGAAAGAATCAACTGGTGACGTCTCATCCGCTCCACGGCCTCCTGTTCTCCAATTCATAAGAACATAAGAACATAAGAAATAGGAGCAGGAGTAGGCCATCTAGCCCCTCGAGCCTGCCCCGCCATTCAATAAGATCATGGCTGATCTGACGTGGATCAGTACCACTTACCCGCCTGATCCCCATAACCCTTAATTCCCTTACCGATCAGGAATCCATCTATCCGCGCTTTAAACATATTCAGCGAGGTAGCCTCCACCACCTCAGTGGGCAGAGAATTCCAGAGATTCACCACCCTCTGGGAGAAGAAGTTCCTCCTCAACTCTGTCTTAAACCGACCCCCCTTTATTTTGAGGCTGTGTCCTCTAGTTTTAACTTCCTTACTAAGTGGAAAGAATCTCTCCGCCTCCACCCTATCCAGCCCCCGCATTATCTTATAAGTCTCCATAAGATCCCCCCTCATCCTTCTAAACTCCAACGAGTACAAACCCAATCTCCTCAGCCTCTCCTCATAATCCAAACCCCTCATCTCCGGTATCAACCTGGTGAACCTTCTCTGCACTCCCTCCAATGCCAATATATCCTTCCTCATATAAGGGGACCAATACTGCACACAGTATTCCAGCTGCGGCCTCACCAATGCCCTGTACAGGTGCATCAAGACATCCCTGCTTTTATATTCTATCCCCTTCGCAATATAGGCCAACATCCCATTTGCCTTCTTGATCACCTGTTGTACCTGCAGACTGGGCTTTTGCGTCTCATGCACAAGGACCCCCAGGTCCCTTTGCACGGTAGCATGTTTTAATTTGTTTCCATTGAGATAGTAATCCCATTTGTTATTATTTCCTCCAAAGTGTATAACCTCGCATTTATCAACGTTATACTCCATTTGCCATATCCTCGCCCACTCACTCAGCCTGTCCAAATCTCTCTGCAGATCTTCTCCGTCCTCCACACGATTCACTTTTCCACTTATCTTTGTGTCGTCTGCAAACTTCGTTACCCTACACTCCGTCCCCTCCTCCAGATCATCTATATAAATGGTAAATAGTTGCGGCCCGAGTACCGATCCCTGCGGCACGCCACTAGTTACCTTCCTCCAACCGGAAAAACACCCATTTATTCCGACTCTTTGCTTCCTGTCGGATAGCCAGTCCCCAATCCACTTTAACACACTACCCCCAACTCCGTGTGCCCTCATCTTCTTCAGTAGCCTTTTATGGGGCACCTTATCAAACGCCTTTTGGAAATCCAAAAACACCGCATCCACCGGTTCTCCTCCATCAACCGCCCTAGTCACATCTTCATAAAAATCCAACATGTTCGTCAAGCACGACTTTCCCCTCATGAATCCATGCTGCGTCTGATTGATCGAACCATTTCTATCCAGATGCCCTGCTATCTCCTCTTTAATAATGGATTCCAGCATTTTCCCTACTACAGACGTTAAGCTGACCGGCCTATAGTTACCCGCCTTTTGTCTCCTTCCTTTTTTAAACAGCGGCGTAACATTAGCCGTTTTCCAATCAACCGGCACTACCCCAGAATGCAACGAGTTTTGATAAATAATCACTAACGCATCCACTATTACCTCTGACATTTCTTTCAATACCCTGGGATGCATTCCATCCGGACCCGGGGACTTGTCCACCTTCAGTCCCATTAGTCTACCCAGCACTGCCTCTCTGGTAACATTAATCGTATTAAGTATTTCTCCTGCTGCCAACCCTCTATCGTTAATATTTGGCAAACTATTTGTGTCCTCCACCGTGAAGACCGACACAAAAAACTTATTTAAAGACTCAGCCATATCCTCATTTCCCACTATTAACTCCCCCCTCTCGTCCTCCAAGGGTCCAACATTCACTCTAGCCACTCTATTCCTTTTTATATATTTATAAAAACTTTTACTATCATTTTTTATATTAATTGCTAGCCTAGCTTCATAGTCTATCCTTCCTTTCTTTATCGCTTTCTTAGTCTCTCTTTGTTGTTTCTTAAATTTTTCCCAATCACTTGTTTCTCCACTATTTTTGGCCACTCTGTACGCAGCTGTTTTTATTTTAATACTCTCCTTTATTTCCTTCGTTATCCACGGCTGGTTCTCCCTTTTCTTACAATCCTTGTTTTTTGCTGGAATATATTTTTGCTGAGAACTGAAAAGGATCTCCTTAAAAATCCTCCACTGTTCCTCAGCTATCCTACCTGCCAGCCTGCTCTCCCAGTCTACCTTAGCCAATTCATCCCTCATCCTATCATATTTCCCTCTGTTCAAACAGAGGACACTGGTTTGAGACCAAACTTTCTCCTCTTCCATCTGAATCAGAAATTCGACCATATTGTGGTCACTAGACCCAAGAGGGTCCTTCACAATAAGATCCTTAATTCTACCTACCTCGTTACACAATACCAGATCCAAAATAGCTCGTTCCCTCGTCGGTTCCGTAACATGCTGTTCAAGGAAACTATCCCGACAGCATTCTAAGAACTCTTCCTCCATTCCACCATTACCGACTTGAGTCTGCCAGTCAATGTGCATGTTGAAGTCCCCCATGATTATTGCCGTTCCGTTTTTACACGCATCCCTTATCTGCTTGTTTATAGCCCTCCCTACCTCAACATTATTATTCGGGGGCCTATATAACACACCTACTAGTATCTTTCTCCCTCTACTATTCCTCATCTCTACCCATAACGATTCCACGTTTTGTTCCTCAGAGCCTATGTCATCCCTCAGTACTACCCTGATATTATCTCTTATTAATAGCGCGACCCCACCACCTTTTCCTTCCTGTCTATTCTTCCTAAACGCCTGATACCCCTGGATATTCATCTCCCAGTCCTGGTCACCTTTCAGCCACGTTTCTGTAATGGCCACTAGATCGTACCCACTTGTGCTGATTTGCACCATCAACTCATTCACCTTGTTCCGAATGCTTCGTGCATTCAGGCAAAGTGTCCTTATTCCAGCTTTTATCTGAACCCGCTTTGATGAGTCGCGAACACCCTCTCCCTCTACTCCCTTATCTAAATTACCGCCTTCATTCACTTGCACCCTCTCCTCTACCATTAATTTTGTAATTCCCCTTACCCCTGCATCCTCCCCCCCATCAATTAGTTCCTTGATCCTAGTCAACTCTTCTAGCTCCCCTCCCCCCAACCTATCTAGTTTAAATTCTCCCCAGTAGCCTTAGCCAACCTACCGGCCAGGATATTGGTCCCCGTGTGATTCAAGTTCCACCCGTTTTTTGTATACAGATCACCCCTGCCCCTAAAGAGGTCCCAATGGTCCAGGAACCTGAATCCCTGCCCCCTGCACCAGTCCCTCAGCCACACATTCATCCTCCACCTCACTCCATTCCTGCCCTCACCTTCCCGTGGCACAGGCAGTAATCCTGAGATTACTACCTTTGCTTTCCTCTTTCTCAGCTGTCTCCCTAATTCCCTGTACTCCCTTTTCATGACCCCTTCTCCCTTCCTACCCACATCAGCGGTACCAATATGTACCGCTACCTCAGGCTCCTCTCCCTCCCACCTCAGGATTTCTGGGACGCGACTAGCGACATCCTGGATCCCGGCCCCAGGGAGGCAGACCACCATGCGAGAATCCCGCCTACCTCCGCAGAAACGCCTGTCTGTCCCCTTCACCATCGAGTCCCCGATTACTACCGCCTTCCTCCTCTTTTCCTTAGCCCTCTGAGTTACAGGGCTGGACTCCACTGCGGAGACACGGCCACTGCTGCTTCCCCCAGGCGGGCTGTCCCCCCCAGCAGTACTCAAGCAGGAGTACTTGTTGTGCAGGGGCAAATCCACCGGGGTGCTCTCAACCACCCTAGCCTTACCCTTATAGCAACAGGTGGTAAGGTTAATAAAATACTTAAAAACAAAGATAAATTATCATTGGATAAAATAAATAGTTTATTAGTACACATTCAAGCTGCAGCATTTGGGAGTTCCTGGGTGTCAGTTTGATCCAGGGCAAACAGGCATAGAGGTTTACAGCATGGAAACAGACCCTTCGGCCCAACTTGTCCATGCCACCCTTTTTTTAAAACCCCTGAGCTCGTCCCAATTGTCCACATTTCGTCCATATTCCTCTATACCCATTTTACTCATGTAACTGTCTAAATGCTTTTTAAAATACAAAATTGTACCCCCCTCTACTACTACCTCTGGCGGCTGGTTCCAGACACTCACCACCCTCTGCGCAAAACAATTGCCCCTCTGGACACTTTTCTAACTCTCCCCTCTCACCTTAAACCTATGCCCTCGAGTTTTAGACTCCCCTACCTTTGGGAAAAGATATTGACTATCTAGCTGACCTATGCCCCTCATTATTTTATAGACCTCTATAACATCAACCTCAGCCTCCAAAGCTCCAGAGGAAAAATGCCCCAGTCTATCCAGCCTCTCCTTATAACTCAAACGATCAAGTCTGGTAGCATCCTAGTAAATCTCTTCTGCACTCTTTCTAGATTAATAATATCCTTTCTATAATAGGGTGACCAGAACTGTACATAGTATTCCAAGTGTGGCCTTACCAATGTCTTGTACAACTTCAACAAGATGTCCCAACTCCTGTATTCAATGTTCTGACCAATGAAACCAAGCATGCCGAATGCCTTATTCTCCACTCTGTCCACCTGTGACTCCACTTTCAAGGAGCTATGAACATGTACCCTTAGATCTCTTTGTGCTATAACTCTCCCCAACACCTACCATTAACTGAGTAAGTCAGACATAGAACATAGAACAGGCCCTTCGGCCCACGATGTTGTGCCGAGCTTTATCTGAAACAAAGATCAAGCTATCCCACTCCCTATCATCCTGGTGTGCTCCATGTGCCCGCTTAAATGTTCCTAAAGTGTCTGACTCCACTATCACTGCAGGCAGTCCATTCCACACCCCAACCATTCTCTGCGTAAAGAACCTACCTCTGATATCCTTCCTATATATCCCACCATGAACCCTATAGTTATGCCCCCTTGTCATACCTCCATCCACCCGAGGAAATAGTTTTTGAACCTTCACTCTATCTGTCCCCTTCATCATTTTATAAACCTCTATAAAGTCTCCCCTCAATCTCCTCCGCTCCAGAGAGAACAGCCCAAGCTCCCTCGACCTTTCCTCAGAAGACTTACCCTTCAAACCAGGCAGCATCCTGGTAAATCTCCTCTGCACTCTTTCCAGCGCTTCCACATCCTTCTTATAGTGAGGAGACCAGAACTGCACACAATATTCCAAATGTGGTCTCACCAAGGTCCTGTACAGTTGCAGCATAACCCCACGGCTCTTAAACTCCAACCCCCTGTTAATAAAAGCTAACACACTATAGGCCTTCTTCACAGCTCTATCCATTTGAGTGGCAACGTTCAGAGATCTGTGGATATGGACCCCAAGATCTCTCTGTTCCTCCACAGTCTTCAGAACCCTACCGTTGACCCTGTAATCCACATTTAAATTTGTCCTACCAAAATGAATCATCTCACATTTAAGAGCCATAAGACATAGGAGCGGAAGTAAGGCCATTCGGCCCATCGAGTCCACTCCACCATTCAATCATGGTTGATTTCAACTCCATTTACCCGCTCTCTCCCCATAGCCCTTAATTCCTCGAGAAATCAAGAATTTATCAATTTCTGTCTTGAAGACGCTCAACGTCTCGGCCTCCACAGCCCTCTGTGGCAATGAATTCCACAGACCCACCACTCTCTGGCTGAAGAAATTTCTCCTCATCTCTGTTCTAAAGTGACTCCCTTTTATTCTAAGGCTGTGCCCCCGCGTCCTAGTCTCCCCTGTTAATGGAAACAACTTCCCTACGTCCATCCTATCTAAGCCGTTCATTACCTTGTAAGTTTCTATCAGATCTCCCCTCAACCTCCTAAACTCCAATGAATATAATCCCACGATCCTCAGACGTTCATCGTATGTCAGGCCTACCATTCCTGGGATCATCCGTGTGAATCTCCGCTGGACCCGCTCCAGTGCCAGTATGTCCTTCCTGAGGTGTGGGGCCCAAAATTGCTCACAGTACTCCAAATGGGGCCTAACCAGTGCTTTATAAAGCCTCAGAAGTACATCCCTGCTTTTGTATTCCAAGCCTCTTGAGATAAATGACAACATTACATTTGCTTTCTTAATTACGGACTCAACCTGCAAGTTTACCTTTAGAGAATCCTGGACTAGGACTCCCAAGTCCCTTTGCACTTTAGCATTATGAATTTTGTCACCGTTTAGAAAATAGTCCATGCCTCTATTCTTTTTTCCAAAGTGTACGACCTCGCACTTGCCCACGTTGAATTTCATCAGCCACTTCTTGGACCACTCTCCTAAACTGTCTAAATCTTTCTGCAGCCTCCCCACCTCCTCAATACTACCTGCCCCTCCACCTATCTTTGTATCATCGGCAAACTTGGCCAGAATGCTCCCAGTCCCGTCATCTAGATCGTTAATATATAACGAGAACAGCTGTGGCCCCAACACTGAACCCTGCGGGACACCATTTATCAGGGTTAAACTCCATCTGCCATTTTTCAGCCCAGCTTTGCATCCTATCTATGTCTCTTTGCAGCCTACAACAGCCCTCCACCTCATCCAATACTCCACCAATCTTGGTGTCTTCAGCAAATTTACTGATCCACCCTTCAGCCCCCTCCTCTCGGTCATTAATAAAAATCACAAATAGCAGAGGACCAAGCACTGATCCCTGTGGCACTCCGCTCGCAACCTGCCTCCAGTCCTAAAATTTTCCATTCACCACCACCCTCTGTCTTCGATCAGACAGCCAGATACCTATCCAATCGGCCAACTTTCCCTCTATCCCAACCCCCTTACTTTCATCATAAGCTGACCATGGGGGACATGGGGGACTTCATCCCACCTGCGCAGACACAAAGTCACTCACACGAATGAGACACTGTTTAAATGATCTGACTGTGGGAGCGGATTCAAAAGCTCTCAGGACCTGGTGTCCCACCAGCGCATTCACATTGAGGACAGACCGTTCAGCTGCTCTCACTGCACAAAGAGGTTTAAAAGGTCATCCAGCCTGTGGGAACATCAGCGAGTTCACACTGGGGAGAGACCATTCCCCTGCTCTGTGTGTGGGAAGGGATTCACTCAGTCATCCAGCCTGCAGAAACACAAAGCCACTCACTCCAAGGAGAGACCCTTTAAATGCTCTTCTGAGAGCCCGGCTTCAGAAGCTCTCGGGAACTGATGATCCCCGAGCACATTCACACCGGGAGAGGCCGTTCAGCTGCTCTCACTGTTGAAGGAGGTTTAGAATATCATCAACACTGCTGAAACACCAGTGAGTTCACACCGGGGAGAAACCATTCACCTGCTCGGTGTGTGCGAAAGGATTTACTCGGTTATCCAGCCTGCCCAGACACAACATCATCACACCCAGGAGAGACCCTTTAAATGTGGGCGCGGCATCAAAAGCTCTCGGGAACTAATGTCCCACCAGTGAGTTCACACCAGGCAGAGGCTGGTCACCTGCTCTGACTGGGAAGGGATTCACTCAGTCAGCAAACTTGATGAAACACCAGTGAGTTCACAAGTGATTACAGTTCTGGGATTATTCTTGTGAATCTTTCTTGCCCCTTCCCCAGTGCCTCTGTTTCCTTTTTCTAAATGGAGATCACTAATAGAACATTTGGGTGGCACGGTAGCACAGTGGTTAGCACTGCTGCTTCACAGCTCCAGGGACCTTGGTTTGATCCCGGCTCGGGTCACTGTCTGTGTGGAGTTTCCACATTCTCCTCGTGCCTGTGTGGGTTTCCTCCGGGTGCTCCGGTTTCCTCCCACAGTCCAAAGATGTGCGGGTTAGGTTGAATAGTAGAGGGAGAAAGACACTAGTAGGTGTGGTATATAGGCCCCCAAATAATAATGTTGAGGTAGGGAGGGCTATAAACAAGCAGATAAGGGATGCGTGTAAAAACGGAAGGGCAATAATCATGGAGGACTTCAACATACACATTGACTGGCAGACTCAAGTCGGTAAGGGTGGAATGGAGGAAGAGTTCTTAGAATGCTGTCGGGATAGTTTCCTTGAACAGCATGTTACGGAACCGACGAGGGAACGAGCTATTTTGGATCTGGTATTGTGTAACGAGGTAGGTAGAATTAAGGATCTTATTGTGAAGGACCCTCTTGGGTCTAGTGACCACAATATGGTCGAATTTCTGATTCAGATGGAAGAGGAGAAAGTTTGGTCCCAAACCAGTGTCCTCTGTTTGAACAGAGGGAAATATGATAGGATGAGGGATGAATTGGCTACGGTAGACTGGGAGAGCAGGCTGGCAGGTAGGATACCTGAGGAACAGTGGAGGATTTTTATGGAGATCCTTTTCAGTTCTCAGCAAAAATATATTCCAGCAAAAAACAAGGATTGTAAGAAAAGGGAGAACCAGCCGTGGATAACGAAGGAAATAAAGGAGAGTATTAAAATAAAAACAGCTGCGTACAGAGTGGCCAAAAATAGTGGAGAAACAAGTGATTGGGAAAAATTTAAGAAACAACAAAGAGAGACTAAGAAAGCGATAAAAAAGGAAGGATAGACTATGAAGCTAGGCTAGCAATTAATATAAAAAATGATAGTAAAAGTTTTTATAAATATATAAAAAGGAATAGAGTGGCTAGAGTGAATGTTGGACCCTTGGAGGACGAGAGGGGGGAGTTAATAGTGGGAAATGAGGATATGGCTGAGTCTTTAAATAAGTTTTTTGTGTCGGTCTTCACGGTGGAGGACACAAATAGTTTGCCAAATATTAAGGATAGAGGGTTGGCAGCAGGAGAAATACTTAATACAATTAATGTTACCAGAGAGGCAGTGCTGGGTAGACGAATGGGACTGAAGGTGGACAAGTCCCCGGGTCCGGATGGAATGCATCCCAGGGTATTGAAAGAAATGTCAGAGGTAATAGTGGATGCGTTAGTGATTATTTATCAAAACTCGTTGCATTCTGGGGTAGTGCCGGTTGATTGGAAAACAGCTAATGTTACGCCGCTGTTTAAAAAAGAGGGGGAGACAAAAGGCGGGTAACTATAGGCCGGTGAGCTTAACGTCTGTAGTAGGGAAAATGCTGGAATCCATTATTAAAGAGGAGATAGCAGGGCCTCTGGATAGAAATGGTTCGATCAATCAGACGCAGCATGGATTCATGAGGGGAAAGTCGTGCTTGACGAACATGTTGGATTTTTATGAAGATGTGACTAGGGCGGTTGATGGAGGAGAACCGGTGGATGCGGTGTTTTTAGATTTCCAAAAGGCGTTTGATAAGGTGCCCCATAAAAGACTGCTGAAGAAGATTAGGGCACACGGAGTTGGGGGTAGTGTGTTAAAGTGGATTGGGGACTGGCTATCCGACAGGAAGCAAAGAGTCGGAATAAATGAGTGTTTTTCCGGTTGGAGGAAGGTAACTAGTGGCGTGCCGCAGGGATCGGTACTCGGGCCGCAACTATTTAGCATTTATATAGATGATCTGGAGGAGGGGACGGAGTGTAGGGTAACGAAGTTTGCAGACGACACAAAGATAAGTGGAAAAGTGAATCGTGTGGAGGACGGAGAAGATCTGCAGAGAGGTTTGGACAGGCTGAGTGAGTGGGCGAGGATATGGCAAATGGAGTATAACGTTGATAAATGCGAGGTTATACACTTTGGAGGAAATAATAACAAATGGGATTACGATCTCAATGGAAAGAAATTAAAACATGCTACCGTGAAAAGGGACCTGGGGGTCCTTGTGCATGAGACGCAAAAGCCCAGTCTGCAGGTACAACAGGTGATCAAGAAGGCAAATGGGATGTTGGCCTATATCGCGAGGGGGATAGAATATAAAAGCAGGGATGTCTTGATGCACCTGTACAAGGCATTGGTGAGGCCGCAGCTGGAATACTGTGTGCAGTATTGGTCCCCTGATATGAGGAAGGATATATTGGCATTGGAGGGAGAGCAGAGAAGTTTCACCAGGTTGATACCGGAGATGAGGGGTTTGGATTATGAGGAGAGGCTGAGGAGATTGGGTTTGTACTCATTGGAGTTTAGAAGGATGAGGGGGGATCTTATGGAGACTTATAAGATAATGCGGGGGCTGGATAGGGTGGAGGCGGAGAGATTCTTTCCACTTAGTAAGGAAGTTAAAACTAGAGGACACAGCCTCAAAATAAAGGGGGGTCGGTTTAAGACAGAGTTGAGGAGGAACTTCTTCTCCCAGAGGGTGGTGAATCTCTGGAATTCTCTGCCCACTGAGGTGGTGGAGGCTACCTCGCTGAATATGTTTAAAGCGCGGATGGATGGATTCCTGATCGGTAAGGGAATTAAGGGTTATGGGGATCAGGCGGATAAGTGGTACTGATCCACGTCAGATCAGCCATGATCTTATTGAATGGCGGGGCAGGCTCGAGGGGCTAGATGGCCTACTCCTGCTCCTATTTCTTATGTTCTTATGTTCTCAGTGAAACAGAGAATTACCGAAATGATAAAAAAATGAATCATTTCAGTGGCAGAGAAATTGACGTGTTCACGTAAATCAATCGCATAAGATTGATGGACTGGTGGTAAAAATAAGTAAAGAACTATTGGAACGTTAGGGGTTATCTGAAGATGGCTTGAAAATAACGCAATTAATGCAACACTTCAGTGAGATAAAACACTGCTTACAACTCACCGAGACAACTGTGTTCAGGTCTGAGCCCAATAACTCACGGATGATGTACTGGCCTTGGTTATTGTGCAATACACAATACAATACACAATGATATATGATCTGAATTGTGGGTATTGGTCTCGAGAAACTTACATTTCAGTTAGTATCACAGGTCAGGAAACGTTGAAATTCAGAAAAAGAAAATTAAATGATTTAATAATGAGATTTTAAAAATGTCCGGCAGAGCTACGATCAAGGAGGAGAAAAAATGATATTAGAGCTAGCACAATAAGGTGTAATTTAACAATGGAATTGGGTTTGCAAATGTTTCCAAGAATCTGGGATTCTCAAAGCAAAAGCCTGCTGATTATTTTGAAAAATTAAAAAATGCCAAAACCTGAATACGTTTGTGTTTGGAATGTAAAAGCAAAGACGGTATATGTAGTTTTGATAATGGTCATTCATTATGTATTTGGCAGGAATGGAATGAATCGTACCGAATATGAAAAAAGTTTCGACAGAGTGGAAGGCCGCTTCCCACACATGTATTTATCTATTCTACGGAATCAGCGAAAGTCTGTGGCTCATCACACCATTCCTGGGCTTCGACTCCTCATAAATTTAAAGCAGTTTTATTTAGGGTGGTCTGGACAGGACAGCAATCTCCCCTTCATATATATATGACCTGAGAATTCATGGATGGTTATTCTGGGGCAAACGTTGAATCGACATTACACGCGGCATAGTTTCAACGACAATTCAACGGTGAATAAAATATCTGCTCCATGGAGATAAATGACACCCTTTAACTGAACATGAAATTTCAATTGCAGGAAATAAGAACGTTGTTTCATGTTCGCACACATCGGCTGCTGGAGTTGGGCATGGCGTTACCCATAACACAAAGGACAGGGGGAGATATTGCGTTGTGAAATGAGTCCGAAATCAGCAGAGGTTGATGGCTTTCATTTTTTCATTAATTTCACAATGAGACTCAGTGGATATTTTATCCCGTTTTTTAGCTCCTGTCTGAACTTCCTCTGGGTCACGCCATAAACAACGGTGTTGGTGCAAGAACTTAAAAGCTGAAGAGTATTCCCGGTTTCTTGTAAGATGAACTTTGGGTCATTAAAATTGGAGCCCGAAAAATAATTATTTTTTGTAACTCGAACATACAAGAAATTTACAACATACATTGTCCATAGCAACAAAAAACTGCCCGAGATACTGAAGAGTAAAACAATGGATTTTCTCCGGTTCTCCATCTCAGGGTCAATCGGATTTTCTCTATTGCTCTGGGTGCGGAGTCTTTTTCTGGCTCTATTGGCACCTAGGATGTGTCTAACGGTCAGAGCATTCAGCAGTAACAACAGGAGGAACGGAAGACAAGGGGTAGAAATTCGGTCAAACCAGTCATATATTGTCCACCCAAGAGAGGTATAAAATATATCTTTAATGTTACATAACCACGCAACATTGTCCACTATGAGCATCGGTTCATAAGTCAGATAAGAGGGGATGTTTTTTAAGCAGCTCAGGGCACAAACTGTTCCTATCACCCCCACCGCCATTCTCTCAGTGCAATATTTTGTTTTCAGTTTCGAGCAACAAATGGCCACAAATCTATCAAAGGTAAAAGCAACCGTTAACCAGACAGAACTGTCCGTGGCAGTGTAAATTAAGATAGAGGTCACAGTACAGGCTGGAGTGGTGGAAAGTCGACTAAATCTAAAATATATACCGGCAATCCTGTTCAATATCACAGCGGTGATAATGACCAGGAGATCTGTCACCGCCATGGATAACAGGTAACGAGTGATGCATCTGGATAGACCACACCTTCCTCTGGACAGGATCACAATGGTGACAATGTTAGCTGTAAGGCAGAGAAGAAGTATTCAGGGGAGTTACATATGGCTACTGTCAAAAGTTTGTTAACATAAAACACGGATGTTGCACAGCACGATGGCAAAGTTGTAGATTCTGATTCTGATGGACAAATTAGTCTATAAGGAGGTCGACATGGTTGAAAAAGCTTAACAGGAGCCATAGTTGTAAAGTGGTGTGGGTGATCTTCAGAACTGCATGCGGATCGGGGCACTGAAACCAAACCAGGACCTCCTCAATCAGTTTAATGAAAGACACCGGTGGCAGGACTCAATGTGTGTCAGCAATTCAATGATTCAGAAATTCTGCTTCAGGAAACGTGCTGGTTAGATACAGCCGTTAATTATTTCTTTTCATATATCTGGTCATATCAAATTATTGTTCAAAAATCGTTGCATCAGAAACTTATTATCAGATTGTACCGACAAACAGATTGTCTGCAAATCTCTCCATAGACTCGGGTGCATTGACGCCTGTCTGTGCACCAACTGTCTGGAATTCTATCCATAGACAGATTTTTTGCAGTTTACGAAATGTGAAACACCAGAAAAATTATATCATTCGACACCTTGAGCCTGTTCAACCGTTCAACGACAACATGGCTGATTTGTTTGTGTTTCCAAATTCCACTTTCCAATCTACCTCCAAAAACCTTTGATTTTCTTTTCTAACAGTATATCAGCCTCTGCCTCAAAAAGGTCAAAGTCGCCATATCCACTGCCATCTCTTGCATCGAGTTCCAAAGTCATGCAACTGTCTAGAAGAAGAAGAAATAATCTCCACGTCTCTTGTCTTAACGTGGCTGCCCTTAATTTTGAAGCATTGCCGCCCCCAGTTCCAGACTCACCCAGAAGATGACATATGATTGCTGCATCCACCTCTTCAAGGCAGTTCAGGATTTCATATACGTCAATGGGTTCACCCCTCACTCTTCTAAACACCAGTGGACAATATCTCACACTGCCATAAGATAATACACTCATTCCAGATATCAAAGGAGCAGAGCTCCTCTGATGCATTCACATCCTTCATCAAAAGGAGACACCAAATCTGTGCACATTATTCCAAATGTTGTCTCATTAATGCGCTGTATGATTGAACCATTACATCCATATTATTTATATATTAAATTGCGCTCGTAATGAAGGATAGCATTTCATTGTAATTAAATCAGTCCCTGTACATTTCGAATGAAATTTCATGACTCCTGTCATTGTTTTAGATAGTCAAATCACCCAGAATTCCTCAGAGCGCTTTTCTTGCCACATTTTGAGATGGGTTTACTTCGCCACGCCATTCACCCCCTTGATCTTTATTTAAGCAGCACAGACTGACTTTCTTTCAATCCTATTCAGGTCCACCATTTCAATTCATGCTTTATGGCATTCAGGGATTCAAACCAAGAAACCTTTTTATCTTTATTTCATGAAGTATCGCGAATTGCCAGTAATTCAAGGTTATAAGTACCCCTCTGGGGTTTTCATCCAGTTCCCATCCGATCAGGCTCTACCTTTCCGAAAAAGTGAAGTGGTATTGAAAATAATTGGCAAGGGGAGAAATTGAAGGGAAACACTGTTTTGACAGATTTTATTTTGTGGGACATGAGCGTCGCTGGTTGGGCAGCATGCATTGGCCATGTCAAAGGCAACTAGGGATGGGAACAAAGGCTGGCCAGTTATCGACACCCATGTCTCACGAATGAATACAAAAAAGGATTTTGCTCCAATCTCTCCACTTGCTGTATATTTAAATACCAATTCACCTGTTTCTATCTGAAACTTACTGTTCTCTCCTCAACAAGCGGCTCACCAGCAAGACTTCACAATCCCACCTAATGACCTTCAATCAAATTTTATTGAAATAAGGGCACTAGTGAAAGAAATCTGAAAACTTCATAAACCAAAGATTTGGACGATTCTGACACTTGGTACAGGACACAATCTCTTTGGACAACCAGTTGTTGTAATAACTTACCCAGGACACCAACAGCAGCAAGAATCGGATAGTAAATAGCAAGCACTGGATTGTTTCCTGGGGCATGCATTCTCGTTGAGAAATGATGTGCTGAAAACAGCAGCCCTAAATCGGCTGTGACTTATTATAATAATTCCATGCTTATATCGAATGATAACTCCCATGAGGCAATGACATTTCACCTTCACAGCGTTAGTCACGGTTATCTAAACAAACATGTTATGACAGCCATGGCCAGGCTCATCATAGCTGCATAAGGATATATTTCAATTGATGTTTTACTACTTTAGATTAAATAAAACTTTGTTAACATTATAAAAACGACAAGATATACACGGGACAATTTCACTGTATCACAGAGTCATGCACATCGCACAGGTCCCCGGTTGAATCTCTGAGCAATGTGGTGTTGAAGAATGTCAAGGGGGAGATAATGATTAGAATAAGCACCAGTTAGGAAGCACATGTTTCGGATCCCGGTAACGAGAGGGAAATTTAGGCAGGATGCACCTTATTCTGTGATTCAGAGATCAGTGGTCACTAAGAGGATGTCACGTTGAGGTAGGAGATATATTGTTCTGTGGAAGGCAAGTCAGAGTCTGGCTGCTGACTACTGCCTTGCGACTCTAGATGGAGAGAGTGGCAGTGGAAGTGTAGGATGGACGCAGATTTATGCTGAGATGGCTCATTGACAAAGACAGCAATGCAGTACACTATGCAGAGATAATTGTGGAAACCGAATGTCCAGCTTCTGAAGTCGTTCCATTAGCAAGGCTTACATTGTGGTGGAAAGGAAGGGAAAAACGTTGGCCTTGTACACTGAATCATTCCCGGCAGATTCTATTGAAGGTTTGGTCAATATTCTCTGTCAACTGAACACATATTTTACCTATAGACAGCCCCAACAATGCAAAACAAAATTGAGACAATCAAAGACAAAGCAACACATCTACATTCTTCAGCATTCAGTCTCCCCAACGTCGACACACAGTGGCAGTATCATGCTCCATTTACAAGAGACATTGCAGGAAGTTAACGTGCCTTGATGGACAGCACTTTCCAAAGTCAATATTCCTACTTATTCGAAGGGCAGCAGACGACTTGTGTAGTGAGTACCTGCAATGCACTGTCCAAGTCACGTAACATTGAGTTAAAAGTTTAGCTATTAGTCACAAGTAGGCGTACATTAGCACTGCAAAGAAATTACTTTCAAAATCCCCGAGTCGCCATACTCCGGCGACTGTTCTGGTACACTGAGATGGAGTTTAAAATGCAGGAGACCCAGAGGGAAGTCTCAGAAAAATCCCTTAACATCACATATCACGTATTCACATATTTACAGGAAGAGGATGAATGGCATGTTTCATACTGCCAAGGAGGATTGCCCGACGAGCACACAATCTTAATCAGCTGGACTTAAATGTGTGCACAAATGAATGCTCTTCACAACTGCTAGCACCAAGGCATTAACATTGACTGATAGGGAGCTCTTCGCATTTTCCGGCAAGTCATTTCTGAGGGCACACATGCCTTCTCCATAGTCAGTATTGAATATTTGCATGCCAAACACCATTAAATGCTATCAAGTTGCCACCATTACTGGCGGGACTCAGGCACAGCACACTCCATGGGTTTACTATATAATAACAGTCGCTTCCACCTATGTTTTCCCAGAACCTTCCAAATTCTCTGTGCAATGGATTCCTCTTGATTCTGTGTTCATAGAAATCATAGAAACCCTACAGTGCAGAAGTAGGCCATTCGGCCCATCGAGTCTGCACCGACCAGAATCCCACCCAGGCCCTACCCCCATATATTTTACCCGCTAATCCCTCCAACCTATGCATCTCAGGACTCTAAGGGGCAATTTTTAACCTGGCCAATCAACCTAACCTGCACATCTTTGGACTGTGGGAGGAAACCGGAGCACCCGGAGGAAACCCACGCAGACACGAGGAGAATGTGCAAACTCCACACAGACAGTGACCCGAGCCGGGAATCGAACCCGAGACCCTGGAGCTGTGAAGCAGCAGTGCGAACCACTGTGCTACCGTGCCGCTGGCTTTAAATCTACATTAGGAGCTGTGTTTGTTCGGTCATAAACAGGTGCGTACCCCTTCACATATTTAACCTTCCTGCACAGGCCTCACTGATGTGATACTCCTCCTGTACCTCCCAACTTGAAAATCCTGGAATGCAGTCTGCTGAATATTTGGCTACTTGGGCTGTTTGATCTGCCATTGTCAATTCCGCAAATGATAAGGGCTTTGGTTGTAAAGATGTTCCCCCTCCTGCATGGATGGGGATGAACATACCCAATACTTTACCTGATCGGTAAACCTAACATATCTGTGTGCCAAATATAAGTGAGTATTCACATGTGCCTCCCGAGGGGAACGCTGCAGGGCCTAAGTCTCTGGTCCGACCTGAGCGAAAATCTCTACACTCATTACCAAAAAGATACAAACACATGTTTTCATAATGGTTTTTACAATTTTCTCCCTCTTTTCCTTTTGAAAAGTAAAATCCCAACCATTGCTCAATGTCAAGTAAGTAAAACCTTTTTAAAAACTCCCATAATAAGATGTTACACTCTGTCACTTGCACTTGACTTTGAATAATGGAATCCCTACAGTAAAAAAAGGAGCCATTCAGTCGATCGAGTCTGCACCGACCACCTTATGGTCCTATGGCCGTAATTGCACACATTTACCCTGCTAATCCCTGACAAAAGGGTAAATTTAGCATGACCAATCAACCTAGCTCACAGACCTCTGGACTGTGGGAGAAAACCAGAGACCCGGAGAAAACACACAGAAACGGGGAGAAGGTGCAAGCTCCACACAGACAGTGACGCAAGGCCGGAATCGAATCTGGATCCCTAGCGCTGTGAGACAGGAGTACTAATCACTGTGCCACCGTGCCGCCACTTGCTTTGCTTCTGTGTTGGGAGGTGTCCAGTCGACCTTGCTTGTAGCTGTAGAAGCTCCAAAGTACTTCAGTGGCAGTTCTGTAAATGCAAACCACTCTGACTTAAGGCCTTTCAAGTTAGCAACTAGTTAATTTTGTTTTCTACTTCCTTTTCTACAGCTCCCCCGCTATTTGTGTCATGATCTGGCCTAATCTAACAACTTTTCTGCAAATACAGATAATTTTACGAACATTATCAACATTAACAAATATAATTTTCAGGATTGCTCATTGGGATTTGCTTTTAGTTCGGTCAAGTATCGCCATCGCAAACCAGATGTCTCGTTAATCAGGGCACATGTTTTTTCCTGTGACCACGGCCTCAAAAGGACCCTTCCAATGAAATCCTAGTCCTCTTTTGTCTGTGATTAGTTTCACCATTGCCTTATCTCCTGGTGCAGATATAACAGGAGCATTTTCTCCCACCAGTTTAGTCCAGTCTCTGTGCTGTTGCTGACTGATTACCTGCTTTTTGAGAGGATGCAAACGATCTATTGAGTCCCTCATACATTGAAATACTGCCCCTTGGCATATTTCAAGTTCTGCTCCACCTGTGATTTCTTCCATTGTGAAACGCATTGCCCTGCCTGTTATCAATTCCAAAGGGGTTAATCCTGTTCCATGAGTCAAAGTTTCCTGTTCCATTGCAGTCAAAGCCCGCAACCAATTGTTTCCTTTTTTTCTAAAATAGCCTTAGTTACACTGTCCATCAGTGTTCGGTTCATACGTTCTACCATCCCTAAGCCGTGAGGATGTTATGGTGTTTGAAACATTTACTTTACTCCTGACACTCAACAGACGTCCTTTAAAACCCGTCTTGTGAAGTGGGTTACCTGATCTGAATCTAATTGAAGAGGCATTCCCCACCTCCGTATTATTTCATTACCAATATCAGAGTTAAACTTCAGCTCATCGCATAAACGGATCTACAATTACCAAACAATATGTCCTACCTTGTTCCCCTGGCGAAAGCCCCGTAAAATCTATTTGCAAATTCCCCCATGATCCTTTGTCTCGTGGCCGGCTTCCCATTGTAAGCCTGCAGAGACGGCCTGTCTCCACTGGGCCTCACTGCAGACACCTCTCACAAAACTTCGCCACGTCTGTTTCCAACTGCTTCCACCACTAACATTCTCTTAAAAAATTAAACATTTTCTCTCTGCCCGTATGTGCTAATCCATGGTACATTTTCAGCAACGATTACTGTATTACCTCGGGGGACTATTATATTTCCTTCCCTTCCCCATTGTCCATCATGATCTATCTGTCCTCCGTCTTTCTCCCATATTTCCTTTTCTTCCACATCTGCTTGTTCCTGCTCCTTTTTGACATCAGCTGAAGTAGTGTTGTTCCACACTACTACAGCTGCCAATCCTGTAGCCTGCTTCCATTCTCAATCCAGTTCCACTAAATCCTTCGGCGCTTTACCAACGAAGCTGTATTCTTTCTGTGCCTGATTCGTAATTTTCCGGTAGACTTGGACTTTAATTACTGCTGCTTCTAGGGGGCTGTTAGTTGTTCGCAGTAAAGGTGTAAGTAAATCCTCATGTTGTCTGTATCCAACACTACAAATCACAAAGTCCCGTCTGCTCCAGGCTGCCATGCAATCATGAACTATTCCAAATGCATATCCACGGTCGGAATAAACATTGAGTCATTTTCCTTGCTCCATTATAAAACCTGAGCTAAAGCCAACAACCCTGTTACTTGGCTGAATTTTACCGGGGGATTTATTACACTGCAATCACCGCTCCCTTATCTTCTCGCACCGTCCATGCAGTGCAGAGTTCTCTGTTGACATCCTTTCTTGCTCCATCTTTGTATAGGTTAATTGCCCCTTCTCCTACAAGTGGTTCCTCTGCTCATCCTCTACTTGCTTCCTGAGTCACTTCCTCAACATACTCATGCTCCGTTCTGCACTGTCAATCTTTCCGTGGAATTCTCCCTTACATCTCTGCTGGTCTCCACATGCATGTCTCCTGGCAAAAGCTTTGCTTCCCCATTTGAACGTCGTCCAGTTTTCAATGATTTTGCGGGCGCGAGGGAGATTTTTCTTCCCCATCAGTGTGAGTGGCTCGGAAACACTTATTGCCCACGAGGCACACGCACATGCTCTTCTGCATCGATACATACCTCTGACAACTGAATCTAATTCGATGGAGGAATCCGCCACCAGTCTTAAGCTCTCCCCATGTCGTTGGCTCACTGCAGCTGCTTAGATCGCGTCATTCTCTTCACAGAAAATGTGGAAGGGTTTGGTGAGATCTGGCACCCGCAAAGCTGGAGTTCGCACCAAAGACTGTTTTAATCTGAAAAAGCTTGTGCTTCTGCCTCTCTCCCTTCGACTCTCTCACAGCTTGCTCTTCGTCCCTTGGTCAAATCTTGCAAGGGCTTCACCAATGCAACATGTTGTGGGAAATTATTTTAAGTGGCCTGATTAATTTAAAGACCTTTTCATTCAACATTTCATTTCACAAAAGGCAAAAAAGAAGTTTATTCAGTTCAATGAAATTTTTCAATTAAACTGGTTTTTATTAAAACATTGAAATGTTAGAATGAAAAACATTACCAATTAACATAATTCAGACAAACATACAATTAGGACAAGACAAATATCATTTTTGCAAAAATAAGAGACCAATAGTTCCACCGACACAGCTAATGCGCTAACAGGCTTTCACAAAAGATCTCAGATTTCATGCCAAGAAAATGGAAGAGTAATGCTTCATTCTCAGATTAATCTGCCCAGCACATAATTAACAACAATTTTATTCATTAATTGATCCGTCAGTCTACTGATAAAATGTTTTTCAATCAATAACTTTCTGACATCTTCAAATACATCTCTGTTAATCAGTCTGTTTTCTGGAAGTTCCCTCCCTAAAAATGGCTTCTTATGGTTCAGCATTTTCTTTAACCAATTTAAACCTTTTCCATTGAAGGCACCTTTATTTATTAGCTGAGAGCCAAGACAAAACATGTGGACATCTCTGGTACGTTACCGGTGCCACATGATAGCGAGTTGAGGAACAGGGAGAGAGTGCAGTTAAACATGTGGTTGCAGGGATGGTGTAGGAGGGAGGGTTTCAGATACGTGGATAATTGGAACAAATTCTGGGGAAGGTGAGACCTGTACAAACAAGACGGGGTGCAACTGAACCAGAGGGGCACCAATATCCTGGGAGGGAAATTTGCTACGGATCTTCAGGGGGGTTTAAACTAATTTGTCAGGGGAGTGGGAAAAGGAGTTGTAGTCCAGAAGTCAGTGTTGAGGGTGCTGAGGTATTGGGGAAGGTATCAAGGTCAAGGGTGGGAACCGGTAGACAGGAGGTTGGGTTGAAGTGTGTCTACTTCAATGCAAGGAGCATCCGGAACAAAGTAGATGAACTTGGGGCGTGGATTGGTACCTGGGACTACGATGTTGTGGCCATTACGGAGACGTGGGTAGAACAAGGACTGGAATGGTTGTTGGACGTTCCGGGGTATAGATGTTTCAGTAAGTGTAGGGAAGCTGGTAAAAGAGGTGGAGGAGTGGCATTGTGAATCAAGGATAGCCGAAAGGCTGCAGAAAGGCACTTCGAGGGCGATCTGCACATTGAGGTAATATGGGCTGAAGTTAGAAATAGGAAAGGAGCGGTCACGTTGTTAGGAGTTTACTATAGGCCCCCAAATAGTAATAGAGATGTGGAGGAAGAAATTGCTAAGCTGATTATGGATATGTGTGGGGGTCACAGGGTAGTTGTCATGGGGGACTTTAACTTTCCACAGATTGATTGGAACCTTTGTAGGTCAAATAGTTCGGATGGGGCAATATTTGTGCAGTGTGTGCAGGAGGGTTTCCTGACACAATATGTGTATCGGCTGACAAGAGGTGAGGCCACATTGGATTTGGTACTGGGAAATGAACCGGGCCAAGTGTTAGATTTGGTTGTGGGAGAGCACTTTGGAGATAGTGACCACAATTCGGTGTCTTTTGTTATTGCAATGGAGAGGGATAGGACCGTACGGCAGGGCAAGGTTTATAATTGGGGGAGAGGTAATTATGATGCGATTAGGCAAGAATGAGGGGGCATAATATGGGAACAGAAACTGTCAGGGAAAGGCACTAATGAAAAGTGGAACTTTTTCAAGGAACAAATACTGGGTGTCCTTGATAGGTATGTCCCTGTCAGGCAGGGAGGAAATGGCCGAGTGAGGGAACCATGGTTCACGAAAGAGGTGGAATTTCTTGTGAAAAGGAAGAGGGGAGCTTATGTAGGGATGAGGAAACAAGGTTCAGATGGCTCGATTGAGGGTTACAAGGTAGCAAGGAACGAGCTGAAAAAGGGGCTTAGGAGAGCTAGGAGGGGACTTAAGAAGTCCTTGGCGGGTCGGATCAATGAAAATCCCAAGGCTTTTTACTCTTACTTGAGGATTAAAAGAATGACCAGGGTGAGGTTAGGGCTGGTCAAGGACAGTAGTGGGAACTTGTGTATGGAGTCAGTAGAGATAGGCGAGGTGGTGAATGAATACTTTTCTTCAGTGTTCACCAAGGAGAGGGGCCATGTTTTTGAGGAAGAGAAGGTGTTACAGTCTAATAGGCTGGAGGAAATGGTTGTTCGGAGGGAGGACGTACTGGCAGTTTTGAATAAACTGAAGGTCGATAAGTCCCCTGGGCCTGATGAAATATATCCTAGGATTATTTGGGAGGCAAGGGATGAGATTGCAGACCCTTTGGCTTTGATCTTTGGGTCCTCACTGTCCACGGGGATGGTGCCAGAGGACTGGAGAGTGGCGAATGTTGTTCCTCTGTTTAAGAAAGGGAATAGAAATGACCCTGGTAATTATAGACCGATTAGTCTTCCTTTGGTGGTTGGTAAATTGACGGAAAAGGTCCTTAGGGATAGGATTTACGACCATTTAGAAAGATGCGGATTAATCCGGGATAGTCTGCACGGATTCGTGAAGGGCAAGTCGTGCCTCACAAATTTGATTGAATTTTTTGAGGAGGTAACTAAGTGTGTTGATGAAGGTCGGGCAGTTGATGTCATATACATGGATTTTAGTAAGGCGTTTGATAAGGTCCCCCATGGTCGGCTTATGATGAAAGTAAGGAGGTGTGGGATAGAGGGAAAGTTGGCCGATTGGATAGGTAATTGGCTATCTGATCGAAGACAGAGGGTGGTGGTGGATGGAAACTTTTCGGACTGGAGGCAGGTTGCTAGCGGAGTGCCGCAGGGATCAGAGCTTGGTCCTCTGCTCTTTGTGATTTTAATTAATGACTTAGAGGAGGGGGCTGAAGGGTGGATCAGTAAATTTGCTGATGACACCAAGATTGGTGAAGTAGTGGATGAGGTGGAGGGCTGTTGTAGGCTGCAAAGAGAAATAGATAGGATGCAAAGCTGGGCTGAAAAATGGCAAATGGAGTTTAACCCTGATAAATGTGAGGTGATTCATTTTGGTCGGACTAATTTAATTGTGGATTACAGGGTCAAAGGTAAGGATCTGAAGACTGTGGTGGAACAGGGAGATCTTGGGGTCCATATCCATAGATCTCAAAAGGTTGCCACTCAAGTGGATTGAGCTGTGAATAAGGCCTATAGTGTGTTAGCTTTCATTAACAGGGCGTTGGAGTTTAACAGCCGTGGTGTTATGCTGCAACTGTACAGGACCTTGGTGAGACCACGTTTGGAATATTGTGTGCAGTTCTGGTCACCTCACTATAAGAAGGATGTGGAAGCGCTGGAAAGAATGCAGAGGAGATTTACCAGGATGCTGCCTGGATTGGAGGGTAGGTCTTATGAGGAAAGATTGAGGGAGCTAGGGCTGTTCTCTCTGGAGCGGAGGAGGCTGAGGGGAGACTTAATAGAGGTTTATAAAATGATGAAGGGGATAGATAGAGTGAACGTTCAAAGACTATTTCCTCGGGTGGATGGAGCTACTACAAGGGGGCATAACTATAGGGTTCATGGTGGGAGATATAGGAAGGATATCAGTGGTAAGTTCTTTACGCAGAGAGTGGTTGGGGTGTGGAATGGACTACCTGCAGTGATAGTGGAGTCAGACACTTTCGGAACATTTAAGCGGTTATTGGATAGGCACATGGAGCACAGCAGGATGATAGGGAGTGGGATAGCTTGATCCTGGTTTCAGATAAAGCTCGGCACAACATCGTGGGCCGAAGGGCCTGTTCTGTGCTGTACTGTTCTATGTTCTATGTTCTAATTGAATTACTGTCCTTGTTTCTCTCATTAAACTGGAATGCATGGAAGGAATTTAAGTTGAAGCTCTATAATAGTACAGGTCTGCAATGCCTCTTCTCAACGGGAGTTCTGCTCTGGTGGAAGGACGCCCAGTTGGTCAAGTCCCTCCTGAACACTATGCTGTCTCATCCCCACACCATTTCACCTAGTCTCTCTTACACACTGCCTCTGAGGTTAACACGAATCGAACAAAGAGTTACGAAACTGATCCAAGTGTTTGAACTATGTTCTCAACAATGATGTGAACAGCCTTACATGTGTGTCCTTGTTTTCTGAAATCTGCGTCCCCGGATTCTTTATCTGCTTAATGCCATTGGCAGCTTGTTCTTCATTTTCAACATCTGATCCCTCAGTTCTTTCTCCCCCTTAACCCAGGTTAATTATTTTAATTCGTAGTTTTTATTTTCTCATTTCGTCGAGGTTAATTTCTTTTTCTGCTATGAGATAAACAGACACAACGTTTTTCTTGTAATTTAGACCATGAACTCAGGTTTATATCTGACAGTTACTGTACTGCATTTCACTCCTTCATCTGTGTGAACAAGCCCGCCACCTACTGGTGTAATCGGGTGCGTTTGATTTCTCACATTTATCAAACTCAATACTTAGTCCATCAAATGTCTTACTTTATTTATTTTACAGCAGTGTAGTGGGGGTATGTGTGCTGGTGGTGGTGGGGCTCTTTCTACTGGGAAGGAAATACTTACGGAGGGGGAATGAGAGGCAATCCGAAATCATTTCACATGATGCTCACTGTGTCTGTAACTGCAGAAGAAAACTCCTCTTTTGGGGCAGAAATGCACATTCCCCCTCCCACTGCGCTGCAGATCCAAACCAGAGAACATCTCTAAGAACAGAGGCCAGTGAATGTGGATCAGAGGGACCGCAGTAAAGGGAACGGAACGGGATTGCAACTGGCAGTGTTATCCCCACTTAACTCTTTATAATTTCAATTTAGAGCAGCGAGGAGTTTGTAGCCAGTGCGCCTCTCTGGCGGAAGCTCTAAAACCTTCAATCTCAGGATAATGAGCGAAGTGCAAATGTATTGATAAGGCAGTTTCAACTGACCGTATTTTAAGACTTGTGTTTCAGAAAATTGAGCCGTTTAAATATCTATGAAATACGAGTAATGCTAAAGAAAAATGACATTCTGCTTTATTGACGTTTCTCTTTTTTCATGGTAGCACCCGTTCTTTAATCTGCCTATCACACACGGTACTTTCCAATCTCTTCCATTTTTTCTTCAATATTTCCTCGTCTTGTGCCCATTTGAACTATGATTACAGAACTTTTCCACTTTTTGTTTCCCGCTCACCCCCATTCTGGTTTGTGTGTGCTCCCTTTCCTCTTCACCATCTCTGTTTTCAACTCTCTTTATTTCTGACGGGATTTGATTAATTAGATTCGGTATTTTATTTTGTGTTGTGCTCATTTCCTTTAGTTACATTTTTTTTTCATAATCCCACCACTCACTTTGCCGATACTGCCGAGATAGCAGAGCGGCTCTCGCAGTTCTTGCGGTTTTTTAGTATGGGACCTCCCTATGTTTGTCACACTGTGGCTTCCGAAGCAGAGATAAGTTACAGTATCTGTAACTCCGGCGTCTCTCACAGTCAGGGGGCTGAATTGTAATATCTGCCGATTGAGGTTGTGATCCTCCCGCATTGATCGGTTTCTCTTGTGGCCATCACTAGATACGAGGGTGATCAGAGTGAAAAACAGCAAAGAAAATCTGTAAATACGGAGTATTGTTCAGACCATATGAAATTTCCGCTGAAGCAATTCTCGAGGGAGTTCAGTTTAAACTATGATATGGATGTTATATTCACAAGAGATAACAAGGAGCCAAAAACCTGCTTCGGGTCCAACTGAGGCGTCTTTCTGTCGAGCTGATGAAAGAAGTTGAGGCTCAGGCTTTATCCGCCCACAATCATTGACATCGATTTGCCTGGAACCTGAGATGAAGGACTGAAGCCTGAATAAATAAACCCCACCAGCAACCCCGAACTTCCGGTTACAAATCTAGTCTCACGTGTCTATCTAAGACACCATTTCGTCCTATCTGAACACTGACTGATCTCAGCTCGGGGTGAATCCATTCACTGGCAGGCAGTTCACCTGCTACCTACACCACAGCGCCACCGCGGACACAGGGAAACTCAGTGAGAGCATCCTGAGACATGATAGCAAAATATACAGGGTGAAGTTTAAAACGGGTGTCTTCAAATATCCCACTCCCCTTTTACAGAAAAGACAATGACAAGGCATTTGGGTTGTTTGTGGAATAGTCGTAATAGGTAATTGTGAACCAAACACATTTCATATTTATTTTAATTTTACAAACGTGGTTTAAAATTAAATTTTAAGCATTCAGTCGGTCTGATTTGTTTCTGCTTGAGCAGGTTTTTCAGATCTGAGTCATGGAGATTCTGTCACTCAGTCGCTATCCTCAGAAGTAAAGACGGAAGAAAAAACGTTGAGTTTAAACTGTACCTATGATATTATAATGAGCAACTACGTTTTACCCTGGTCCCGGCAAAACACAAGCACGCAACCTGTGTTTCTATTGAGGAAAAACTCGATATTTGGTGAAGATATAGCAGATTTTGCGAAAAGCCGTTTCTCTGGAGAGCTTCAGACATCGAGTAAATTCACCGGTTTGACTATCTCGGGTCTGCAGCTGAATGACGCTGCCGTGTATTACTGCGCTCTCGCTGAGATGCACAGTGATGGAAAGCAGTCTGACTGCTGGACCAAAACTGCCTTTAACTATAGATTGAAACCCTGTCTGCGTCGGGTTGCACAGAACCGCGGGCAGATGCAGCCACAATGTAACTGTCAGCCATGCAAGAATCTTCATGAACCTGGGATCAGCCTTCATCCAAGTTTCCAGTATCCTGCCACTTCAGTCATTATGTCTCTACGAGAGCGGCACGGCAGCACAGTGATTAGTTCTGCTACTTCACAGCTCCAGGAACCTGGGTTCGAGTCCCGTCTTGGGTCACTGTCTAGTAGAGTTGCACGTTCTCCTCGTGTCTGCGTGGGATTTCTCCGGATGCTCCGGTTTCCTCCCACAGTCGAAAGATGTGCGCGTTGATTGGCTCTGCTAAAATTGTCCCTCAGTGTCCTGAGGTACGTAGGTTAGAGGTACTAGCGGGTAAAGATGTCGGGATATGGGGGTAGGGCCTGGGTGGGATTGTGGTCGGTGAAGACTCGATGGGCCAAATGGCCTCTTTCTGCACTGTAGGGTTTCTATGATTTCTATGAGTCTGTAAGATCAGTCAGTGGTGGGTTGGCTGATATTGAAAGGAAACCCCTCGAGCTGGGTTGCTTTCAGCACCTCGATAGGGGAACGGATACACTCTTCCAGATGGGGTTGCGGGAATGAAATCCTGCTCTGTTAATTAGCAGCTGCAAATTCTGGGTGCTCATAGTAACAAAAACATTCCAGCATTAAGGAAGCATTCTGTAGTTCACTGGTCACCGGGGGAATTCTATTCTCAATGTTTATTTTAAAGATCACAGTCACTTCCTTCTGAAATCTCTTCATTGTTGATATAGTTTCTCTGAGGCAGCGAAACTCTCATCGGATCATTTAAACCCAGAGAACAAGCCGCGGAAAAAAGGCTTCAAAACCTGATGGGGATTGAGTTGCTGAATATTAGGCAGACACGGAAACTGAATCAAATGACAATTACGAAACTAAAGAGATCAAATAAATTTAAGAAGATCAGCAATGGTACAACTGCGAGTTGAAATTAACAAATACAATTCCTCAAATATTCCTTACCCCTTGTTGAGGTTGTGTTTTGCTCTGATATTTTAGGAAGGCACCTGTGATTCTCTCGGTGGAGAGTGAATTATTCTTTCTATTTATCGGTGCGAGAGCACCCTCTGAAGGTACCTTACTGGAACCCCAGTGTGGGGTTTGTCCAGGAACCGCTCTAACTCTGCAGCAGTGTAGGCTCAATGGCACAGAAATACCCAGCGCTGTCGGAGTGAAAAGCCCCGCCTTATTTAAAAGAGCAGTTTTGTTTCATTTGTGCAAACAGCAGAAAGTCTGGCAAATCTTGAGACGAATCTCCCGCACTGCATCATCACTTTTCTGGTAGACTGGATGTACCAGAGCAGAGTTGGTTCACGGTAGGTTGCTGACTACCGACCGCCCGGTATTGTGCTCTGTCCTTCCTGAATTGTTGATTCAGAAGGAGCCTGTGACAATGAATCATCGCTATTGGTTCCGATAACACAAATACAGAGCGTTCCAAAAGTCAGAAATTAAACACAACTCCTGGATAATACACTGACTGAACAGAGACTCGCCAGACAGGAAGACCATTATTACCAGTAAGGAACAAGGGGGACACATGGTAATTCCTTTGGAGTTCGACAGAAAAAGACAAGTTATTCTCGATGTGTTGATTCTTCTAATCTGATATAAAGTGTAACCCAGATCAGAATGTGGCTTCACTTACTCAGAAACTGCTGGTCGAAGTGGCGCACCAATAAATGAGAGTCGGAGAGAATTATTAAGGCTGATTGCTTCTCTTTCTCTTTCTGACATTGTCAGGGTTTCCGCCTCGCTTTTCTTGTCTCTGTCTCTGTCAGTTGTTCGTTCTGCCGTTCTTTTCGAAGTGCCATGAAAATGCGGAGTTTAGAAAATCTAACTTGTTGCAGAATTTCATTTTAAAAAATCCCCATAGGAAGTACTCTGTTAATAGTAGCAAAATATTTCTGTATTTCAGAGATAAGTTTGAAATTACAGCGGTTAGGCAAAATGCTTAATTTAGGGGGAATCAGGGCAACATTAATTCCCTCTGCATGCGGCACAATAACAGTTGCAAGTGTGTACATTAATCCCCAAATGCAATCTCCAGGCAAAATCTCCCATGGGCAATGGGGAACAAAGTTCGCAGAGAGTGGATGGTGACAAAAGGGCAAGTGCGCCACCCGACCTCCTGCTGCAAACTTTCATCCCTCATAATATTGTACAATATTCACACTTCAGCAACCGGGTCCCAGGTCCTGCCATCGAGTGACTGAACCTCTCCATGACTCACAAAGGCCAGCGCTTGCAGTAAGTGAGGGCCGCCAGCAGATGGTGATATTGTATTATTTTAGTCACAAGACAGTGAAACTCCCGTTTCAACTCACAGTTAGATTTTCGGAATATCAGCTTGACTGGAATAGTACCGTTCCAACACTACCACCACCATCGCAAAGGAAACTGGCAAAGTGCAATAAATGCTTGACTCGGCATCGAAGCCCACACTCGGTAACATCAATTTTTAAATGGTTTATTTTGGGGACATTTGTGGCGTCTCCTCCCCCAGTGGCCCAGAGTGAGGCGGAATTGCTATTAGTTTCACCCTGTGTGAGCTGACAATTATTTCGAGAGGTTCATGATCAAAAATACCATTCCAATAAATCTCCTGTCCAAGACCAGTTGTATGCGGAGCAAGACAGGCTTGATGTAAAGATATAAAACGCACAGGTGTTTCAATTCTGATAAGTGAGTTATACATATTGGCCCAGAAACGTGGAGGAGGATTATCATTTTTCATTCTTGAAATGGCGACCATGGGATATTTTAACTTTGCATCAGAGAGCGCGATCTAGATGATGGTTAAGTATCACATCCAGGGAAGCAGCACCTCGGGTAGATTTGATTTGATATATTATTGTCACATATATTAGTTTGCGGTGAAAAGTATTGTTGCTTGCGGTTGTACAGACAAAGCGTACCGTACATGGACAAGGACAGGAGCGAGTGCAGAATATAATATTAGAGTCACAGCCTGGGTGTCGAGAAAGATCAACTTTGTGCGAGGTTGGTCCATTTAAAAGTCTGATGGCAGCAGCGAAGGAGCTGTTCTTTAAGTCGGTTCGTACGTGACCTCAGACTTTTGCATCATTTTCCCGACGGAAGAAGTTGGAAGAGAGAATGTCCGAGGTGCGTGGGGTCCTTAATTATTCTGGCTGCTTTGCTGAGGCAGCGGGAAGTGTAGACAGAGTCAATGGATGGGAGGCTAGTTTGTTTGATGGACTGGACTACATTCACGACCCTTTGTAGTTTCTTGGCAGAGCAGGAGCCATACCAAGCTGTGATACAACCAGATAGAATACTCTCTATGGTGTATCTGTAAAAGTTGGTGAGAGTCGTAGTTGACATGCCAAATGTCCTTAGACTTCTGAGACAGTAGGTGGGCTGTCTTAACTATAGTGTCAGAATCAGGGGATCAGGGCAGGTTATTGGTAACCTGGACACCTAAAAACTTGGAGCTCTCGACCCTTTCTACTTCTCCCCCGTTGATGTAGACTGGGGCATGTTCTTCCCTACGCTCCTTGAAGTCGATGACGATCTCCTTCGTTTTGTTGACATTAAGAGAGAGATTATTGTCACGGCACCGGATCACCAGATTCTCTATCTCATTCCTATACTCTGTCTCATAATTGTTTGAGATCAGATCCACTGCGGTGGTGTCGTCAGAAAATCGATTTGGAAGGGAATTTGGCGACGCAGTCATAGGTGTATAAGGAGTATCGTCGGGGGCTGAGAACGCAACTTTGTGGGGCACCGATGTTGAGGATGATCGTGGAGGAGGTGTTGTTGCCTATCCTTACTGATTATGTTCTGCGGGTCAGGAAGTTCAGGATCCAGTCGCAGAGGGAGGAGCGCAGGTGGATTATATCCCGCTCACTGAACCTTTGTGTAGTATTTAAACAACATCCGACTGAGTCACAAACAAAATTCACACCAACTTTCCAAAACTTTTCAGTGATAAATTCCTCCATTTGATTAAAAAGCCGAGTGTTGTGAATCTGGAAATTAGCACCATGGGGTTTGTGTTACCCAGTGACTTGTTTCCCATTTTATTAGTCCTCAGATTTGCAATTCCATTTGTGTTGTACATTGAGGCGAATCTCATTTCAAAATGAGGGGAAAATATTACATCCATGAACAAACCCTGAAGGAAATGGATCACAATATTTCGATGGAGGTGCAACTGTGAATGGTGTTATTGATGATTGATTGGAAAGGATTGGATTCAGGGGCCTCTGGTGGTCAGTTCCCTTCCCTCCCGTTGAATTCCTCTCTGTGATTAGAGACATGGGTTAATTTAACTTGCACGTCCGTAGGGGAAAGAGATTAACCGCTACACCACAGCAATACTACGGGACCAAAATAAGCAAATAGATTTGTGTAGAATTGTAAGCGATATTGTCATGCTGTCGTTCTGGAACAGGATTTGCAGAAACAGAATAGTGGACATTGATACCTTAGTTCAGAATCTCTTGTGCCGTGGCAGTCTCAGGCAGTTGGTCAGCGCGTTCGGGAATTAGTTGAAAGGTTGGTGGTTCGAGACCACCCAGCGGCGGAGCTTTTACTTTTTTCTCCGCATCATCGTTCATCAGAGCTGCAGACAAATATATTTGGACGAGATTTATACTGTAATGGTGAGGGATATGGGTGTGGGGTGTGTGACAAAGTTGTCACATGTAAATAAAGAAAAAGTGTATTTAAATGGTGGTGACAATGGCTAAGACGGTGGCTGTCTATTAAGACATCAGAATGTGTAAATGGCAGGACAAACGAGTGGGGTGGAGGGAGAGGAGGCAACAAGATGGGAAGTGAGTTTTTAAATAAAAAATGCAAAACATGGAAATTAGAATATATATATATATAAGAAGATATAAAATAATAAAAATAAATAAATAAGATAAAATGAAATAAAACAAGATAAATGGAAATGCAGTAAAGATGGGAGCTGATGTGATTGAACTCAGTGTTAAGTCCGGAGCGCCGTTAGTGCCGAATCGGGAGATCGGGCGATGTTCCTGCAGTTTGCATTGGAGTGCCTCCTGATACCATTGTTTATTGCCCCTTTTGTCACATTAATGATGATCAAGAGTAGACTGGTGGTAATTGGCGGCGTTGAATTTGACCTGTGCAAATTGTAGCAATAGCGGTTGCTGCGAGTGTTGTAGCTTAGGAACAGCTTAGCTAAGATTGCGGCAAGTTCTTCAGCACCGTTGCCAGAATACTTTTCAGAGCCATCGCATTTGCTCTCTCCAATGTTTTCAAGTTTTTTTTCTTGAAATCAAATGGAATAGTGAAGTGTATCTGTTCCGTTCAGTATCTACCCCACTCTGGCTCTATCTTTCTTTCTCTTTATAGATCTGACTAAATCCTTCCCTCTCTCGGTCTAATTATCCATTTCCCTCATTTGATTTTGTTCCTTCTATTCTCTCCCAGACTGGGTGGAACCAAGTATCTTTGAATTGATTCCTGAAAGGAGGCGGTTGTTGAGTTGGGGGGTGATTTTAGGTGGCGGAGGAGACTCAATGGTACATGTGATCTAATCTAACTCCGTTGATTCTGTTCATTGCCAATGCAAGCTCTGATAGCAATGACTTCTGCTGTTGTCGTTGATGGGAAGTCTGAGACACTAAATTTAGGATTAGCGATATTTGCAGAGGGGTGGCATCAAATCGAACCACTGTCCGATTTTCACTTAAATTGCTACAAACACATGATTAGCTTCGGTCAAACATGTGATTCATAAAATTCAATGCAGCAGAATGCATCATCATTATTTTTGATTAGACGAACCAGCAGAGAGAATGTGAAGTGAGCAACTGGACAAAAGCAAATTACTGCGGATGCTGGAATCAAAAACCAAAAGAAATAATGCTGGAAAATCTCAGCAGATCTGGCAGCATCTGCAGGGAGAGAAACGAGCTGACGTTTCGAGTCCAGATGACCCTTTGTCAAAGTTTTGACAAAGCGTCATCTGAACTCGAAACGTCAGCTCTTTTCTCTCCGGACAGATGCTGCCAGACCCAATGAAGTTTCCAGCATTTTCTCTTTTTGTTAAAGTGAGCAACTGACGGGCTTGTCGGACGAGTGAAGTTGCTCTACCAGTAAACGGGAACTGCTTCAACTGCATGCATCGCTATGTTTCTGTAGTGCAGTGGTTATCATGTTCGTCTCACACGCGGAAAATTCGCCGCTTGGAGACGGGGCAGAAACGTTTCTGAATCGCTTTATTTAAAAACGAATCAGATTTCAGAATTGTTCTCGTTTCTCACGAAACATGAATTGAGCTGTTGATATTTTTACGGCATTTAAGACGGGAATCACTCAGTAAATAATATAAAAGGAAAGGTCTGCGATAGTGAGCAAGACAGGGTGAATTAACTGACACAAGGAATAACGGACAAGGGCAACATTGGTTGGTTCCCATTATTTTTACACTTTGCTGCTTGTCTGGGTGAACTCCTGTTCTCCATTCCTCCGGCAGTATCACCGCTCAAACTGAGTCTCCATCCTGCTGTGTTAATCTCTCAGTTACTGCTATCTGAATGAAAACTGCTTGCAATCAGTCGAAGTCAAATAGTTTAGTGTTTCAATCAGTGGGAAGTTTTCTTGTCATTTAGCCGAGATTTTTATCCAGAAATTAGTGATATTTCTCTCAATGCAAACGGTTACATCTGACAATTACCACCCAGATTTGCCTTGTGGCACCATCTCCATCGTCAGCACTTTGCATCCTATCACTGCCCTTCACTATCTGTGTTTGTTCTTGACCTGTTGTCCACGTAACATTTCCAACTCGGAAGCAAACTGCAAATCTCACTCCACTGATTTTAGCAGAGCTGCTTTGGACCAGGGAGTATTGCTGATTTGTTTATAAAAATCACTAAATCTTAATATATCGATGGCAGTATGTAACCCGGAAAGCGCCGAACCCCTAACCACGAGACCACTACGATCTCATCTGCCTGATTCTCCCAGAAACTGATTACAGGAATGTGCAACGCCACAATTATCCACAGTCACACTGTCCTTCCCGTCTGTTCAGATATGAAATTGTTCATATTTTCATATTGGTGTGACGAAGGCAGAGCTGTGATAAGCTGATGTTGTTCAGCATTTCTCCCACAATCATGTTTATATCAGTTCAATGCTAACATTGCTCTTTGAATGTGGTGAGCTGCAATGAAATTTAATGCAGTTGCAGGTAGAGTACACATTTTGACAGGAGGAAAAAGCAAGGGCAATGTGAATATGAGTTCCTGAGGGTAATTGACGGGATTGTGGAATGGGACTGATATTTCTCCCTGATGTTCCAATTGGTACAGGTATTGAACTATCATTTTCAGGGCGTTGTCGCCTGCTGGTGTAATGGTGAGCACTCTAGACTTTGAATGCAGCTATCCGAATTCAAATCTCGGCAGAACCTTGCTTTTCCTTTGCCAATGCCGATGATTGATTTGCTGAAGGACATTTCGTTTAATTTTCCCACAAAGTACGAATCGAGAGGACAATTTGTCAGCCAGTTCAACAGCTATTACAACGTACATTGCTGAGCCTCTGGCGCCAGATGCCTGCCAAGTTTAGCGTTTTTTTTTTTCATTTCTTCGCGACTCTTTAACCCCTCTGTTGAAAGAAAGGAGCAGTTGGTTTCACACAAAAACAATTATTGGCAGTTATTGAGCGTGTGTGTGTATCTGATTTGAGAGAAAGGCCTAGTGCCTGAGGTCAGAGTGCTTTCGGTTGCATGGTGTAAGTGATAGCATACTGGACTCTCGCATCCAAACTCTTTCTAAACTTGTGTCAGATAACTGAGTGAATGACACCTGTAGATGGACCCCCTGCCCACAATGGCTCCCCTGCCTCTCAACGCTTTTTATTCTTGACCAGTCGTCCTCTGGGGCTGAAGCAATGATGCCAAGAGAGTCATTCGGTGCAGGGGGCGCAAGTGTGTTGGAATGTGTTGAAGTTTCCTCAGTGTTTAGATTTGCACTTACTGAGAATTTTAAATAAAATGCCAGCAGCAAACTCATCAGCGGCTTCAGCAAAACAACGCAAGTCTCTGCCGCTATTTGAACTCGAATCGCTGGATTCAGAGCCCAGAGTACTCAACGTCACACCACAGATCCCAGAACACACCGACCACCAAAATGGTCCCTCGAAGTATTTGACCTCTTTCATTCAACGTGGCAGCAACAGCAAGTGCGACAACAATGTGTCGTTATTCGCCACTGTTGATAGGGACGAAGCTCAGAAGACATAGTCCCCCAATCTACAGCCAATCATTTCCTTCACAAGCGCTATCGGAAGGTATCAGCAGAAATATTTTACATGATGTTTGCAGCTCATTGGTGCGTTCTCTGTTCCGTGGTGTAATGGTGCGCACTCTGGCCTTTGAATCTGGCAATGGGAATTCACGTCTCGGCTGAGCCTTACTTTTCTTTGCCAATCCTGAAGATAGTTTGCTGAAGGACATTCCGTTTAAGTGTTTCACAAAGTTCGGATCGAGAGGACAATTTGTCAGCCAGTTCAACTGCTTTTACAATGCACATTGCTGAGTCTCTGGCGCCAGATGCCTGCAACATCAGTGATCTTCTATTTCATGATGTGGATTGACCGGCGTTGGACTAGGGTGTTTTTATTCACAAACACGACATATGTAGACAGAGACGCAATTGCAAGATAATGGTTGGAGAATTTTGGGAGAAGTGGTTGGAGACTTTTGGGAGGAAGGCCGAGTGTCCAAGGTCAGAGTGCTGTCGGTACCCGGGGGTCACGCATATCACGCATATCTGGACTCGCGCCGTCCCACGTCTTGTTTAAATTGGGACAGATGAGTGAGTGAATGTCCCCCGTAGATTCACACCCTGCAGAATATATATTGACTTAGTAACATAGTTTGAAATGATTAATCCTCATTTTGCTTCATTCCATGTCAACCAGGGTGAAACATGCTTGGATCTTATTATTTAAAACGTCAAACCCTTAACTACTTAAACAGGTCAGGTTCAGTCGAAGAAGACTGATCCACATTGAACCGACAAAATGTTACTGGAGTTGCTGCAAATCGCACCTCAAAATGGATCATGTCGGCAACACTCAGCAGGTCAAACAGCATCTATTGAGAGAGAAACAGAGTGCATGTTTCGGGTCGCTGACCTTTTATCCAAACTGGGAGAGTTTATAGATTTAATGGGTTACTAACAAATACAAAGTAAAGGGACATAGGGTGCGAAAGGAGGAACGGTCAAACATCCTTGTGATAGGATGTAAGGCTGGAGTGATTCAATGGCAATGGGGATTGTTGTTTCCACTGACACAATCTCCCAGATCTGTGTTCAAATTTCGCGCAAAATGAGAACAAACCTTTTTGCTGAATTAAGCACTAAACACTTCGACGTCCAGGGAAGCAAAGATAACTTTAACTCAGAAAGCAGTAACTGTAAGATTAACAAAGCGGGCTGGAGAAAGACTCAGTTTGAGCGGTGGCACTGCCGGGGGAATGGAGAGCAGGAGTTTACTCAGGAATGGGGCAAGTTTAAAATAATAGCGCCCAACGTGGGGCTGAAATCGAGAGCGTCACGCCCTACCGACTCAGCTAGCTCACCACATACAAACCTGCCAGTCCACATCCTAAAATGTGTGGAGACCAATAAAGCGTTTCCATCTGGTGTCTCAGCTTGTTCTGATTACGAAGTATACAATCAATCAATCTACAGAATCCCTGAGGTTACAATGCATTCCTCTCAATCATAAATATCTTCATTCACATCTTCCACTTCTTAGCTTCACCTACTTCCAAACATTGCTAACTCCTCTTACATCATTCACCTTAATAATTTTGATCTAAATGCTCCAACCAGGTGGGGAAACAGCGTCTCAGTGTGTCCGAAGTCAGACTGTCTCGCGATTTTCAGACTTTTTAATCCGATCATCTCTCATTATTCTAATCTAACGAGAAAACAGGCTCATCGCACTGAATCTCTCCTCCCAAGACAACCTCATCATCACGTGAATCAATCCAGTGAACCTTGATTGAACATAGACAGCGAGGGAATAGAGGGACCACAGAGCAAAAGAGGGAACATTGATCGATGCACTGATAGAGAGACAGAGATTGAAAGAGTCTGAGACAGGTAAACAACAACAAAAAGAGACAAAGAGGGACAGAGAGTGGGGCAGACAAGCAGAACGCCATATACACACAACAGCTGTCTGAATCCAGAAGAATGCAATCCTCTGAATTGGTGAATAATGATTTAGTGAATGTCCGAAATCATAGTCACCTTTTGAAAATGTCTTGATTCTTTGTGAGTCTGTTGTGCTGACAGAATCCTTGCAGTGTGTGTTCAGGTTCTCAAATCATACCCCATGTAAACCAATCCTGCCATGTGCACGGGAAGTCGACGAAGAAAATTCTCGTCTTGTCCAATGCGAAACAACAGCTAAATGACGTCTTATCCAGGATGTGAACAGGGACCTCACGCAAGCTTGCATATTTTAGCACCCAAAGTGGGAAACATACCTTTGGACCAACAGGCAACCGTGAAAGATGCATGTCAATTAAATATGTTTTCGTTGACATCCCAAGCGGATCACACATCTGCACTGAAAGATGATAATGTTGGAAAAATCTCAGGAAGTAATACAGAGTGTGCACAGGGAAACAAAGCTCATCTTTCGCCTCCATGACTTTTCATGAACACTGGGACTGGTCAGAAAGGTAGGAAGTTGAAAACAAGTGAAATCCAGCAAGGAGCAAACATATCTGAACTGTTAGAATTCAGCCGAAAGACCAAAACTTAAATCGAGTCTGGCAGCGGTGGAATTCGAACTCTCCATAGAAACTGGAGCCTTAATCCACGGCTTTAAACCGCTCGGCCACGCTATCACAATGACAGATGTGTTAATCATGCAATTTACTGATATTGTTACTGAAATACATTGGAAGCAATGGAATTGGGAAAGCCTGTCAGGAACTTGCAACTTCACTGATTCAACTCATCCTGAACTGTTCGAAAAACAGAAATCATCTCCAGTCAGAAACACAATGAGCTGCAATAAAGGGCTGGCACGATTTAAACGTTACTTAACCTCGTCTGCTTCTCAAGCTCCGAACAGAAATGAAAATAAAACTTCATGTTGAAGTGTTCAGGGCCTTCACTTCGGGACACATGGTGAGTTTGTGCGTTATATGTTCTACCAGGCAATAACTGACATCTGTTTTCACGGTTTAGATGCGAGCAATAAATCTTCATTTTCTGACCTGCAGTCAAAACATTAGTGAAAGTGTCAATCTCTAACCCCCAGGGCAGCAGCTTGCAACGTGTTTTAGAATTTGCTTTATCCACGCTGCGTTTGTTATTTTTATTTTCACGCAAGGCCACTTTCACCATAAACAAGTTTCTCCTGAAAAGTGGAACCTTCTGGTTCAATACAGTGATGTGTTCAGCCAATGACAGCACACAGCAATCACTCCACTGCAGTTAACGTTTTCGCATCCGACGGTGCGAAGCCGGACATAAACCTTTCCAAATGCTTTTCATTGCAGAGTGAGGGAAAAGTTTCATAATTCACTAACAGTGTAATCGGTAAAATCTCACCAATTATAATCCAGATTTTACCTATTCTTCGCGCTTGACAAACCATCACTGTCCTTCTCTTTCTGTGTTTGTTCTTGAACTGTTGCACATGTGACATTTCCAGGTCTGATGTAAACTTTCAATCCTCAATCGGCTGATTCCAGTAGATCTGCTTTCGATCAAAGCTTAAATCATCTTATTTTAATTGTTTGCTGAGAGCAATGAATCTTCTCTTCCTGAGCGAGAATTGAAACCAAATATCACTGGGGGAGTGCTGAACACAAACCACAGGACTACCAGAGTAACTGGTGAACTCAGTTTTCCGAACTGTACTCCTTCGCTTATTATTTTCATCCCTGATCGTTTTCACTAGAGACAAGATTCTCCGTCAAAGTGTCCCGTTTGGATGGAGCATCGGTGCTTCCTTCAGCCAATGAGAACACCAATTGAGTTCGCTGGGACATGAAATCGACAGTGAGTGAAATCGTCCCACAAGATGCTGAAGTGATCGAGGTATATAAAATTCTAAAAGCGATTGATAGAATAAACGTAGACCAAATGTTCCTTCTTATTGGGCTACTGAGAACAAGAGATCGCATGTGCATAAAAGCAAAATACTGTGGATGCTGGAATCTGAAAAACAAATAGAAAAAGTTGGAAAATCTCAGCTGTTCTGTCACATCTGTGGGGAAAGGATAGAACGAAAGTTTCGAGTCTAGATGACATTTTGTCAGAGCTAGTGTCAAATGTACAGGTTGAGAGGCGGTAGACGTATTACTGAGTTGTTGAGGAACTACTTATCGCTGACGGTCGTGGATTTGTGGAACTTGCTACCCCATAGCATGGTGGAGTCTGAATCATTAACAGGCTTCAAGAAAGAGTTCAGGTGGGTACGTGAATTTGAGACCAGGGAGAGATCAGCCATGAACTGATTGAATGCCAGAGCAAGCTCGAAGAACTGAATTTGCATTTTTCAGATCTTATTTCCTCTCGTCTTAAGTGAAATTTTCAAGTTTCAAAACCCACAACCACATCAAAATGGCAGGTGTGCAATCTATGTTCAGCACATCCACAGGTTCCCCTTTATCCACAGCACATGTGAGTCCAGTAAAGTACTTTGGACTGGCCTCAATCTCCCATTTAATCACTCCTGACGCCCATCTCATCAGCTGTTGTTATGTTTCCTCCCTCCCGGATATCACTTTTTAAAAACTTCCTACATTTCTAACCATTTCATGTTTGAATTAAACGTCATGGAGATGATAGTTGATCTTTGTTTCCCTGTGTGCACACACGGCCTGACTTCCTGCGTTTTTTCAGCCCTTTCATAAAGGGATAAAGGGGGAGGTGGCTAGATGGGTGGAGAACTGGCTTGGTCATAGAAGACAGAGGGTGGTAGTGGAAGGGTCTTTTTCTGGCTGGAGGCCTGTGACTAGTGGTGTACCGCAGGGCTCTGTATTGGGACCTCTGCTGTTTGTGATTTATATAAATGATCTGGAAGAAGGAGTAACTGGGGTGATCAGTAAGTTTGCGGACGACACAAAACTGGCAGGACTTGCAGATAGTGAGGAACATTGTCAGAGGCTACAGAAGGATATAGATAGGCTGGAAATTTGGGCAAGGAAATGGCAGATGGAGTTCAATCCTGATAAATGCGAAGTGATGCATTTTGGTGGGAATAATGTAGGGAGGAGCTACACGATAAATGGAAGAACCATAAAGGGTGTAGAGACGCAGACGGACCTGGGTGTGCAAGTCCACAGATCTTTGAAGGTGACGTCACAGGTGGAGAAGGTGGTGAAGAAGGCATATGGCATGCTTGCCTTTATAGGACGGGGCATAGAGTATAAAAGTTGGGGTCTGATGTTGCAGATGTATAGAACGTTGGTTCGGCCGCATTTGGAATACTGCGTCCAGTTCTGGTCGCCACACTACCAGAAGGACGTGGAGGCTTTGGAGAGAGTACAGAGGAGGTTTACCAGGATGTTGCCTGGTATGGAGGGGCTTGGTTATGAGGAGAGATTGGGGAAACTGGGGTTGTTCTCCTTGGAAAGACGGAGGATGAGGGGAGACTTAATAGAGGTGTATAAAATTATGAAAGGCATAGATAGGGTGAACGGTGGGAAGCTTTTCCCCGGGTCGGTGGTGACGTTCACGAGGTTCAAGGTGAAGGGGGGGAGGTTTAACAAAGATATCAGAAGGACATATTTTACACAGAGGGTCGTGGGGGCCTGGAATGGGTTGCCGGGCAAGGTGGTGGAGGCGGACACACTGGGAACGTTTAAGACTTATCTGGACAGCTATATGAACGGAGTGGGAATGGAGGGATACAAAAGATTGGTCTAGTTGGACTAGGGAGCGGCGCGGGCTAATTGTTCTTTGTTTCTCGTTTCAAGGCTTCATTCTATGATCATCTTGCTGGTGCTAGTACAGAGCGAGACTGCGGATAGTTGGGAACCTGTCTCGGGGGCAGGGAAATCATATGCTGTTCGTGGAAGTGGAAATGAATAGGGTTGGGAAGCATTTTCTGATCAGGGCCAGTGTGATCTCCTGGACTCGTTTCGATCGCCTCAGGGGGTCGGAGAGGAATTTCCCAGATTTTCTTTCCCCATATTGGCCCTGGGGTTTTCACTCTGGGTTTTCGCCTCTCCCTGGAGATCACATGGTCTGGAATGGGGGGGGGGGGTGGGGGTGAGTTAATAGGTTGTGATGAACAAAGCATCGTAGCTGTGAGGGACAGCTCGGTGGATAGGATATTAGTATGTAGATAGGCTGGAAAATTGGGCGGGGATCCTGGATTCAGGATTCAATCCTGGACCGGGGAGCGGCGCGGGCTTGGAGGGCCGAAGGGCCTGTTCCTGTGCTGTATTGTTCTTTGTTCTTTGTCTTTGTTCACCTTGCACTGCAGATGTCTGATCAGTTTTGGATGGCAATGAGAATGTAATGTCTAACCTGTGTTCCTCTCGGTGGCTCGTAGGTCTTGGGGTTATAATTCTCTCTTTGAGTATTATAGATCCACAAAGTTGCAAGAGGTCTCGGGTTCATATCCGAATTATTCATTTAGGTTCTGTGTCCAACAGGCCAAGCCATGGATTTGTTAGTTTATTGTCCGTGTGCACGGCAGGAGTGGGTTACATGGGGTTTTGTATGAGAACCTGAACACACGCTGAAGGGATTGTATCAACATAACATGCTCAAAACTAAATCACGACCCTCTCAAAAGACGCTTGTGGATATTCACTTTACATCTATTCGTCAATTCAGAGGAACCCATGCTTGTGGGTTCAGAAAACTGTTGTGTGTATCATCATGATGTGGAGATGCTGGCGATGAACTGGTGTGGGCGTAGTAAGAAGTCTCAGAACATCAGACTAAAGCCAAAAAGTTTTTATTAACCAAAAAACAAGTTTTCAGAGCGCTGCGCCTTCATCAGGTAAGTGGTATGTATTGGGGTGTTACGGTGGCAGAGTGGTTAGCATTGCTGCTTCAGAAACTAGAGACCCGCATTCGATTCCCAGCAAGGGTAACTGTCTGTTTGAAGTTTGCAAGTTCTCCCCATGTTTGCGTGTGTTATTTCTGGCTGATCCAGTTCCCTTCCACGTCAAAAAAATTGCCTTTTAGGTGCATTGGCCACGCTAAATTGCACCTTAGAGACTTGCTCGTATAAATACATGGGGTTATGTGGATAGTGTCTCTGTGGGATTTTGGTCGATGCTGACTCGATTGGCCGAATGGCGTCCTTCTGCACTGCATTATAGTATTACTCATGGGTTCTTGATGTCTGCTCTGTCTTTCGTTGTCGCTCTATAACTGTATCGGTTTCTTTCAGTCTCTGTCTGTGCATCGATCACTGTTTTCTCTTTGCTCCTTCTATTCTGTCGCTGTCTGTGTGTAACCAAGGTCCTCTGGGTTGATTTCTATTGTGAGGCTGTTCTCCTGGGCGGAGGGATCCAGTTGGATGAATATGGTCTCTCTGTAGTGTAGAATGAGAGGTGATCAAAATTAAATGTCTGAAATTGGGAGACAGTTTGACAGGGTACATGCTGCATGGCTTCACCTGCTGGCTGGAGTATTTGAACAAAAATACTAAGGTGAAAGATGTAAGACGAGTTTTTAATGTTTGGAAGGACATGAATCTAAGACGTAGAAGATGACAATGATGTCAATGATTATTGAGAGGAATGCATTGTAACCTTCGGGAATCTCTAGGGCAATCACAGAGTCATAGAGTCATAGAGGTTTACAGCATTGAAACAGGCTGTTCGGCCCTACTTGTCCATGCCACCCTTTCTTTTTAAACCCCTAAGCTAGTCCCAATTGTCCGCATTTTGCCCATGTCCCTCTGTACACATCTTACCTATGTACTTGTCCAAATGCTTTTTAAAAGACAAAATTGTACTCGCCTCTACTACTACTTCTGGCAGCTTGTTCCAGACACTCAACACCCTCTGTGTGAAAAAAATGCCCCGCTGGACACTTTTGTATCTTTCCTCTCTCACCTTAAACCTATGCCCTCTAATTTAAGATTCCCCTACCTTTGGGAAAATATATTGACTATCTTGCTGATTTGTGCCCCTCATTATTTTATAGACCTCTATAAAATCATCCCTCAGCCTTCTACGCTCCAGGGGAAAAAAGTCTCAGTCTATCCAACCTCTCCTTATAACACAAACCATCAAGTCCCGGTAGCATCCTAGTAAATCTCTTCTGCACTCTTTCTCGTTTAATAATATCCTTTCTATAATAGGGTGACCAGAACTGTACACAGCATTCCAAGTGTGGCCTTACTAATGTCTTGTACAACTTCAACAAGACGTCCCAACTCCTGTTTTCAATGTTCTGATCAATGAAACCAAGCATCCTGAATACTTTCGTCACCATTCTCTCCACCTGTGACTCCACTTTCAAGGAGCTATGAACCTATACCCCCTAGATCTCTTTGTTCTGTAACTCACCCCAGCGCCCTACCCCTAACTGAATAAGTCCTGCCCAGCTTCAATCTAAAAAAAAATGCATCACCTCGCATTTATCTAAATTAAACTCCCTTGTTTGATTCATTGTAAACTTTGTAATCAGATCAAGCTGACACACCTGATGGGGAAACAAAACACACATTTGCCTCCATAGATTTGGGGATTTGGAATACTAGCTAGTCAACGTGCCTGGCTAGCTCAGTCGGCAGAGTATGAGACTCTTGATCGCAGTCATCGTGGGATCGAGCCCGACGTTATTCGCAGCTGTTTTCAAACTTTGCCCCTTTCCTGGGTGAACTCCAATGCTTCCAATCCTCTCGAGGCGTCACCGCTCAAACTGAGTTTTTCTCCATCCCACTTTTTTAAGCTGAAAGTTAATGATTTATGACTGAAAACTGCCTTCAAGTCATTGGAAGGCGAGGGGTTTTGTGCATAATTCATAACTGACATATGAATCCAGATCTGAGAGATTGCATCAGTGTAAACATTAAACATCCCCATTGACATTCAGTCACCCCAGCCTTACATCCTATCACAAGACCGTTTGTTCTTTCACAATTGATCAATATCCCGTTGCAATCCAAGAGAAACTTCTTTTCTGTTCAAGATGTCATCTATCTAGGTGTCATCTGCAACCTTACAAACTATGCCTCCTAAATTCTCATCCAAATCATTAATAAACATGACAAATAACAGTGCATCCAACGGTGAGACACACCGCTGGTCACAGGCCTTCAGTTTGAAAAACAATCCTCTACAACGACCCTCTGTGTTCTGTCGTCAAGCCAATTTTGTATCAATTTGGCTACCTCACCCATAATACCGTGAGAATGAACGTTATGCAACAACCTACCATGTGATATCTTGTCAAAGGCCTTGCTAAAGTCCATGTAGTCAATATCAACTGCACTTCCCTCATGTACCTTCTTGGTTACCCCTTCAAAAAACCCCATCAAATTTGTGAGAAATGATTTTCCACTCACAATGCCACACTGAGTTTCCCTAATCAGTCCGTGCCTCTCTAAATGCCTGCAGATCCCTGCCTCTCAGAATGCCTTCAAACAAGTAACCCACTACAGATATGAGGCTCACCGGCCTGTAATTCCCAGGCTTTTCCTTGTAGCCCATTTGAAACAAATGCACGACATTTGCCATCCTCCAATCTTCAGGCACCTCTGGCTGTCCATGATTCAAATATCTCTGCTCGGGGACAGTCAATTTCGTCCTTGGCCTCCCACAACGTCCTGCAATGCACATCATCAGGTCCTTGGGATGTATCTACCTTGATGCGCTTTGAGACATCCAGCATCTCCTTCTCGTTACACGCCTCAATATATCACTATTTATATCGCTAATTTCCCTAACATCCATGCCTTTTTCAACACTAAATACTGACAAATATTCATTTAGCAACTCATCCATCTCTTGTGGATCCGCACATAAATGACCTTGTTGATTCTGAAGAGGCGCTACTCTGTCCCCTAGTTACTCTTTTATCCTTTATATACTTGTAGAAACTCTTTGGATTCTCCTTTGCCTTATCTGCCGTGTGCCCTTTTTGTTCTCCTGACTCCTCTTATCTCTACTCCTACACTCTCTATATTCTTCAAGGACCCACTTGATCCCAGCTGCATATGCATGTCATTTTCCTCCTTTTTATTCTTGACCAGGGCCTCAATATCCCCAGTCATCCAGGGTTCCCTCCTTCTACCAGCCTTGCCCTTCACTCTCAGAGGAATGTGCTTGCCCTGCAACCTGGTTCACAGACCTTTGAAAGCTTCCCACTTACCAGACGCCCCTTTACCTGCCAACAAGCTCCCCCAATTAACTTTTGAAAGTTCCTGTCTGATACCATCAACATTGGCCTTGCCCCAATTTAGAATTCCAACTTTTGGGCCAGCCTTTCGTTCTCCATAATTATCTTAAAACTAATGGAATTATGGTCACTCGTCCCAAAGTGATCCCTCGCTCTACTTCTGTCACCTGCTCTTCCTTATTTCCCAAGAGGAGGTCAAGTTTCGCCCTCTCTCCATTCGGAACATTCACATACTGAATGAGAAGTTCCTCCTGAATACACACGACATGTATACAAGGATAGAAGGCACTCCAGCCAAATTTGCAGAAGACTCACAAATAGGCAGGATAGTAAGTTGCAAAGAAGAAATAAGAACCTTACAAATGAATATAGATAGGTTGGGAGAGTGGGCGAAAATGTGGCAGATGGAGTTTAACGTGGAAAATTGTGAGGTCATGCATTTTGTTCGGAAAAATGGGAAGACTTACTATCTAAATGGGGAGAAACTTTGGGGTACTCCGGTGCAGAGGGATCTGGATGCCCTCGTTCATGAGTCACAGGAATCTACCATGCAGGTACAGCAGATAAAGAAAGTGAAAGGAATGTTGGCAGTTATAGCTAAAGGAATAGAATATAAAGGCAAGGAAGTAGTGCTGCAACTATAGAAGGTATTGGTGAGTGTGTGCGTAGTTCTGTTCTGCTTATTTGAGGAAAAATGTAGTGGCATTGGAGGCAGTTCAGAGGAAGTTTACAAGATTGCTTCCAGAGATGAAGGGTTTGTCGTATGAAGAGAAATTGAACAATTTAGGCCTATACACTCTATAATTGAGACGAATTAGGGGAGAACAAATTGAGGTATACAAGATGATAAAAGGCATGGATAAAGTAGACGTGGAGCGAATGCTTCGTTTGGTGGGACCTTCTGGGACGGGAGGTCATGGCCTTAGGATAAGGGGTTGCAAATTTAAAACAGAGTTGAGGAGGAACTACATCTCCCAAAAGGGTTTTGACTCTGTGGAATTCGCTGCTCCAAAGTGCGCTGGAAGCTGGGGCAGTGCGTATATTTAAGGAGAAGTTAGACAGATTTTTAATTGGCAATGGGTTGAAGGGTTATGGGGAGAAGGCAGGAAAATGCTGATGAAGAGCATATCATCCATGATCGAATGGCGGCGCGGACTCGATGGGCCGAATGGCCTAATTCTGCTCCTATATCTTATGAACTCTTATGGCAGACAGCAGTCGGCGATGGTTGAGGGCAGGTTTTCAGACTGGACGACTATGTCTTCCGAGGGCCCGAAGGGGTCAGTGTTCTTGCTTCTTTGGTTTAAGTGAGTGATTTCGATTTGAATGGTCGAAGCTTGAGCAGTATGTTCGCGGATGATACAAACATTGGCGAGATGATAGATAGGGCGAAGGATAGCCTTGGTACACAGGAGGATATAGACGAGCTGGTCAGATGGCCTGATCTGTTGCAAATGGAATCCGATCCGGATCAGTGTGAGGTGATGTGCTCAGGCAGGACAAACAAGGGAAGGGAATACATGATAAATGCAGGACTCTGGGAATCTCAGAGGGGCATTAGTGCGCATGTACAGCGGTCCCTGAATGTCGCACGACAGGTGGATAAAGCTGGTAATTGAATAAAAGAGGTCAAACTATTTGTGTGTCCTCATTTGGAACTAGTGGTCCTGTACCTGGGTCTATGGTGCAATGGTGAGCACTCTGGACTCTGAATCCAATGAACCTAACTAAAATATCGGTAGAACCTTGCCTTCCTTTACTAAAGTCGGGAATGATTTTGCTGAAGCGACGTTTATTTAAAATTCTCAAAGTGGAAAACTAAACATAGAAACATAGAAATATAGAAAACTACAGCACAAAACAGGCCCTTCGGCCCCACAAGTTGTGCCAAACATATCCCTACCTTTTAGGACTACCTATAACCCTCCATCCTATTAAGTCCCATGTACTCATCCAGGAGTCTCTTTAAAGTCCCTATTGAGTTTGCCTCCACGAGTACTGACGGCAGCCAATTCCACTAGCCCAACACCCTCTGTGTGAAAAACTTCCCCCTAACATCTCCCCTGCACCTACACTCCAGCACCTTAAACCTGTGTTTTCTCGTAGCAGCCATTTCCACCCTGGGAAAAAGCCTCTGAGTGTCCACCCGATCCATGCCTCTCAACATCTTATCCACCTCTATTAAGTCCCCCCTCATCCTACGTCTCTCCAAGGAGGAAAGACCGAGCTCCTTCAGCCTATCCTCATAAGGCATGCCACACAATCCAGGCAACATCCTTGTAAATCGCCTCTGCACCCTTTCAATCTTTTCCACATCCTTCATGTAATGAGGCGACCAGAACTGAGCACAGTACTCCAAGTGGGCTCTGACGAGGGTCTTATATAGCTGCATCATTATCCCTGGACTCCTAAACTCAATCCCTCGATTGATAAAGGCCAGCACACCATACGCCTTCTTAACCACCTCCTCCACCTGCGGGGCCGATTTTAGAGTCCAATGGACCCGGACCCCAAGGTCCTTCTGATCCTCGACAGTATTAAGAGTCTTTCTCTTTAAATTGTACTCCTTCATCCCATTTGGCCTGCCAAAATGGACCACGACGCATTTATCTGGGTTGAAGTCCATCTGCCACTTCTCCGTCCAGTCTTGCATCCTATCTATGTCACGCTGTAATTTCTGACATCCCTCCAGACTATCCACAACCCCACCAACCATCGTGTCGTCGGCAAACTTACAAACCCATCCCTCCACTTCCTCATCCAGGTCATTTATTAAAATGACAAACAGCAAGGGTCCCAGAACAGACCCCTGGGGCACACCACTGGTGACCGACCTCCATTTGGAAAAAGACCCATCTATACACACTCTCTGCCTCCTTTGGGGAAGCCAGTTCTGGATCCACAGGGCAGCAGCCCCATGAATCACATGCCCTCTCACTTTTTCTAGACGCCTTGCATGGGGGACCTTATCGAACGCCTTGCTAAAGTCCATATAAACCACATCTGCCGCTTTCCCTTCGTCAATGTCTTTAGTCACATTTTCGAAGAAATCCACCAGGCTCGTAAGGCACAATCTGCCTTTGACAAAGCCATGCTGAGCATTCTTGAGCATACTAAACCTCTCTAAATGCTCATAAATCTTGTCCCTCAGGATCTTCTCCATCAGCTTACCAACCACTGAGGTTAGACTCACCGGTCAGTATTTCCGCAATCCTCCAATCCTCCGGCACCTCTCCCGTCTCCATCGACGACGCAAAGAGCATCGCCGGAGGCTCTGCAATCTCTTCCCTCGTGTCCCACAGTAACCTGGGGTACATCCCATCCGGACCCGGCGACTCATCTTTCTTGATGCCAGTCAAAGATTCCAGCACAACCTCTTTGTTAAAGTCCACATACTCAATCTTTTCAGTCCACCGCAAGCCCACAGTACATCCAGCCATGTCCTTCTCCTCTGTGAAAACCGAGGCAAAACTCATTAAGCACCTCTGCCATTTCTACTGGTTCCGTACTGACTTTCCCGCCTTCACCTTTTATAGACGTTGAGGAAATTTCAGCAAATTCCATCGCAATCACTTTGCAGACGATGCAACGAATGGCGCCCCTGTCGTCATTGCATCAGACCCAGAGGACGGTTGTTCAAGAATACAAACCGCTGAGAGGCAGGAAAACCACAGCGGACAGGGGGTCCACCTACGGGTGCCATTCACTCAGTCACCAGTCCCAATTTAAACAAGAGTTCGGATGGCGAGTGTCCAGAGTGTGAACCGTTACACCATGGAACAGACAGCACTCTGACGTAAGACACTCCGATCTCCCAAAACGCACCTACGCACACACACACACAGAAACTCACACACCTGATCAATAATTGCCGGACTCCATTCCAATGGGGTTGTTGTGTGACACCAACTGCCCGTTTCTTGCAACAGAGGAGTAAAAGAGTGGCGAAAAGATGGGGGAAAAAAACACTGATGGTGCAGGCATTTATCGCCAGAGACTCAGCAATGTGCAATGTAAAAGCAGCTGAACTGGCTGCCAAAATTGTCATCCGCATTGCTGCTCTGTGAGAAATTTAAACGAAATGTCCATCAACGAATCAACCCTCAGCAATGTCAAAGAAAAGCAAGGATCCGTCTTGTTCAGAGTGCTCACCATTGGACCAGAGAACCTTGAACATTGCAGCCGACTGCAAATGGCCGCTCAAAGCATTTGACCTCCCTGCTGTTGCTGCCACATTGAATGAAAGGGCTCACGTGCTTTGAGTGAACATTTGCAGCTGGCTTCTGGGTTCTGTGTTGCAATGGCCAGAACTCTGGACTCTGAATCCAGCGATGCAAGTTGAGATCTTGGTAGGATCTTGCTTTCTTTGCGAAAGCCGCTGATTGTTTTTGCTGAAGGCCATTTTAATCAAAATCCTCAGAACGTGGTACACTGAGAAAATTTCACCAAATTCTACCATAATCACATTGCAGATGGTGCAGCGAATGACTCTCCTGGCGTCATTGCATCAGCCCCAGAGGACGATTGCTCAGAATACCAAGAGCTCAGTGGCAGAAATATAGAAAGCCTTGCAGTACAGAAGGTAGCCATTCGGCCCATTGAGTCTGCACCAACAACAATCCCACACAGGCCCTATCCCCGTAACTCCACATATGTGCCCTGTTTGCTCCCTGCCACTACGGGCAATGCAACATGGTCAATCACCTAACCCGCACATCTTTGCACTGTGCGCTGGGAGCTCGATTTCTTTCCACACACGCAGACACGGGGGGGGGGGGGTGTGCAAATTCCACACAGACAGTGACCAGAATTCAATTCTGGACGAATGCACTGTGAGCCAGCAGTGCTACCTAATGTACCACCGTGCCAGAAAAGCCACAGATGGCAGGGAGTCCCCCTCCTGATGTCATCCACTGAGTGAGCTTTCAGAATTTAAACAAATATTAGGACGATGAGAATAGTGGTTCCTGTGGATTGAAGGAACGCATTGGTTAGGTTTTTGGAGTCGGACAGAGAGAGGACATGTCCCCTTTTCTTTGTTTTCTGCCATTTTGCTTTCGGCCCACGTCCAACCCATGATGCTCCTTGTGATGTCTTGCCCTTATATTTTGGCTTATTGTCTTCTTGTCTCCTGGGCCTTTTGCTTTTTTAAAAAATAAATATGATTACTCTTGTTAGCTTTTTCTTGTGCGGGATGGTGAATGGCGACGCAGTCAAAGTGTTTAAAATGACGCAGTCAAATGCAATTAAAATCTCGTGTGAGTGGAATTAAGGTGGGGTTGTGGGGAGAGAGGAGGGAAACAGAGTGATGGTCGAGTTCTGCCGTATTTAGGTGGTTGCGGGGAGGTAGTTGTTGAGGTGGTGTGTGTTGGCAGAGGGGGTGGTGAGGTTGGGGTTTATGTGTTTCTGTGCATTTGGGGTGAATCTTAAGGTAATATGTGTGCTGGAGAGTTTTTTGTGGGTTTCCTGGCTGGATAGGTTTTGTGTCTGTTGCTGAGTCAGACTCTGTTTTTTTTCCGGGGGTGGAGGGGGGGGGGTGCAGTTGGGTTTCGTGGTAGCAGGTGGGCTACTGAGGGGAGCTCAGAGGGTGGGGCGAAAAATTCCTGGGGCTTTCCTGATCGAGAAATTGGTGGTTATGTTGTGGTTTGAAGGGTGGTTTGTTGTCTTCCCATGTATTGACATTTTCGCCTCTCGTGTCTGTCCGCTAGGGTGGACGGGGTGAGAGGCTCCCGGACCAGTTGGGATGGAGTGACCTTTTATTTGTGAGTGTTTTATGTTGCGGTGGGCAGGAAGGTGTTGTGTGGATTTGCGTAGTGTGGGGGAATTGGTTGGCAGAGCGAGGGAGTCTAGGGACATCCTCGTTTATTTGGATGGTTTATGGGTTTCGCAGGAGGCAAGAACTTTCGGTAGTACAAAAATGGCTTACTTGACCAGTTAGTTATTTCTTAATTAGGATCCCAATAGGCTTATATTAACGATGCAATTAAGTTACTGTGAACGGGTACAGCGAGGGGGAATTTATCACGGACAATCCAGATAAAATACGTATATTTGGAGTATGGGAGGAAACCGGAGAACCTGGAGGAAACCCACGCAGACATGGGGAGAACGTGCGAACTCCGCACTGTGGTCCAAGTCAATAATTTAGCCCGGTCTTTGGCGCTGTGAGGCAGCAGTGCCTACCGCTGTGTCACCGCCCCGGCCCATAAATTAATGATTTCACATGTATTTTATTATTTTAAAGTGATCCAGTGGGTTAGTTTTTGCCCTTGTTAGGAGAATTCATTTTGTCAGTGACATTGTGTTACTCTGTGTACAGGGTTCGTTCCATTGTTCAAGGTGATTCAGGGAATATACGCATCCGCATGTTTAAGGGAGTGCCCTTTTCTTAGTTGGACGACTCATCCTTGTCCAGGTTTTTCCTATTGTTTCCGGTGGTCGAATACTTAATGATTTGCATTTTTCCGAGACCTGCCCGTGTACCGTACAGAGGCGCCATGTGGCCAGTGTGCCCTCCATTTTATATCTTGCTTGAAAACATGCAGATTTATATTTTGGTTTAGTGGTTTACACTTCTCCAAGTGGATTATTTCGACTCTTCTAATAGATCCCTATGTGTTTTGGATTACCCCACTGATTAAGGTGAATCTATATCAATCCGCGGACTGTGTCCAGGACACCGTCCAAGAATCATTATTTTTGTGTGGATGTAGAAGATTCACTCACCCTCGGGCTGCAGGGGTCGAGACCAGATTAAGCTGAGGTTCATTTAGCTCCCGGTCGGCCCACTTCCCAGGCTGGCGATGAATAGCGTCTGGCCATTCTTACCTTTCCTCTCCAGTCCCAACTGGGGTTAAATCCTGCTTATTTAGTGCTCATCACGACCGGATTCGCTGCTTCCTTACGCTTCATCAAGGGAAGGGAGAGTTGTTCTCACTGTTCTGTCCTTTGTGTGCTTTTCGTTGCCATTTTCCGACATTGTTTCGTCCAGCAGTTTTGGGGTGAGTGAGTGTTCTGTGTTCAGCCCGTGCTCCTTGCTAACTCTGCGGGTTAAAGACGTTTCCCCTCTCTAGGTGACCTGTATATGGGCTTAAATATTGCCCCTTCTTGTCCTCGAGTGACAGGAAGCTGTTGCATCTCATTGGTGCTCTGTGTGTTTGGAATTCGCCCCCTTCCAATCATTGACTGAGAGGGAAACGGTGTGCTGTGTTCTCAGTTTTATGTTCCCTCAATCTATGGTTTTGGGGTTAGGGTGGGTTGAGGATTTTTTAGCTGAGTGGGCGGGTGTTTGGTTTTTTTGGCTCTGCTTTCGAATCTCTGTTGTTCCCTTATGCACTGTGTAGTAACCCCTTTTAGTCTTTTGATTCCTGGGTCAGTCTTTGCATTCCATTCCTGGTGTTTGTGTGGGAGGGATACTTCCTTTTTCCCCTGTGATATTTTGTGCCGGTGGTGGGCTCTTGGTCTCTTTTTGAAGGTTTTGGCAGTGTCTGGCGGTGGATAAGTCTTCAGGTGTGGCTGCCTTTCGTCCTTGTATACTTTCTGGTCAGATGGTAAGGGAGAGCAGCTTCTTTCGGGTTTTTCTTATTGCTTCGTGAGGGGGGAAGTGGGAGGGTCGAGGTGGACTAGGTAGATGGTTGGTGGGACGTTTTTGGTAATGGTGTTGGGCTTGGGTAGAAGGGTTTTATTTATGGGGCAGGGCATCCTTTTGATGGTTTTGGGTACGTGTAGTGTTATGGGCGGGGGGGCGGGGCTTGTGGGAGCGCTTCGTATCATCAGGGTGGTGTTGCGTTCTGGGGGATGCAAAGAATATTTTTGTCTGCAGGTTAGGGAGAGATTAGTCTCTGTCTACGAGGCTGTTTTCTTCTTACGTGATGTGATATTTTCTTTGTTTTGTTCTGATTCTTTCTTTTCCCCTATTCTAAGGTCCGTATTCTTGTTTTTTACTAGCTTTATGTCATCGAGGGTTAGCGTTAATGTTAGTGTTCGGGTTAGTTGGTTAGTTAGGGTTGGGGTTAGTTTTAGTTATAAGGTTAGAGTTAGGGTGAGGGTTAAAATGTGCAAACTCCGCGCAGACAGTGGCCCAAGGCCGGAATTGGACCCGAGTCCCTGGCGCTGTGAGGCAACAGTACTAACCACTGTGTCACCTTGCCGTTGTTGCAATAATCTGTTTGTTCTCTGAAATTTAATTAATGCAAAAGATCAAGAAATCTAATTATATCCCTAGAGACTGACATCAGGTATAAATATGACAATTTTTCAATGTAGTGCAGACCGCGATCAGCGCTTCTGGAAGAAATGCACGGAATACCAAAAGGTCTGGTGTTTGCCATTTATTATCCAGTCATAGCAGCTATCGGAGTTTCAGGTAAAATATCTCATTTATTTAGTAGCTGCCAAAAAATTATTGATTGGCTGCATAAATTCCCCCAATTTATCACCACTTACCTCTACAGAACCAAGTTCCTCCTCTGATTGAAAGGGACATAAGTTTCCCCGTCGAAGTTCTATTTTCTGCCCTTTAACTTATTCCTCAAAAGTGTCCTGTTTCTACTTCTTCAGACAATTCCTTATTTGACATTATAATTTATTCTATTCCCTGACATAATTTTTTGATGTTCAATCCATAAATTTAACGGTATAATTTTCCATCTTACCGTAGTTTCTTCACATTAAATACATGATTGCACCGCGTTAACCTTGTACAACCGTGCTGTGACAGGTACCATTTCATCAGTTGGTAATATAAATTGTCCCATTCACCAGTAACATCTGACAGTGGAAGTTTTATTGTGTTATTCATTCTGATTGATTTACCGTTCTGCTATAATGGTTAAAACAATTCAATGTTGTTATTTATACAGTTGTTGTGTGTTATTATGATAGTTGTGTTGGCGTTGACAATATTCCTCTGGGCGAATTCTCAAACTGAGCAGCAGAGGGGCACTGTGGTTCGCATTGCTGCCTCACAGCACAAGGAACAGGGGCTCAATTCCAGATTTGGGTTGTTGTCTGAGTGGAGTTTGCACATTCTTCGTGTGTGTGTGTGGGTTTCCACACACAGGAAGTGTGGATGTTCTGACAGAAGTAAGTAAATACTCCATTGGTTGGATGGCCTCTTACTGAACTGTCGGGATTCTAATCCATGGTTTTATGGGATCTCAGTACAAATTGAGTCATTGTGTTTTATTTGAACAGTTGATGATGCTGAATTATGAAACTGCTGTCACTGTAATAACGCGAATCTATTGAGCTGCTGAAGTTGAAATTAGTGAAACAATCCCACAGATTATGTATTAGTTGAAAACACTGAACCATCGAAGAACACCAGAATTATTGTACTAAATTCATCCAAGAGATTTGTTAGGCAGGGATATGTAAAGAGCTTAGATAATGCGAACAGTTATCATTTGATGAATGTCTGTTATTTATCCGCAACTCACAACAACATGTGCCTGCTTCCATTGCTAAACACTCATTGGCTCAGCACTGGATTCCTATTTCATATTTACTGCAGCTTCTGCTGTCTTAGAACCCAGCATCGTTTCAAATTGTTCTGTTTTCTGTAATGAGTCAAGCAACATAACTGGTCAAATTTCTCGTATTTAGAGTATTGTTTTATATATCACCGGATATTTCAGATGATTATCAGGGATAGAATTCAGTCTTCGCACTGCTTCTTAAATCGCCTCCACAAGTTCAGACGAACTGCTCATAATCATCGGTTTATTAAAAAATTTATTCGAGAAAATTCACTGCAAAATTTTCCAACAGTAAATAATTTTGCTGTCATTCATGGAGCCACATTTAATACCCATTGAAATATAATCCGTGGCTTTATTAGCTTCCACACTTAATGCTGGTATTTTCCAATTTACCTTCTCCAATATTATTTAAATTATTTGTTTTCATGTCGTTGTATTGTGCATTCAATGCTTCAGTGCTGGTTTTGATATGCTTTCCATTATTCCTCTGTCAGGTCTCATTAAAGATACAGTCACTTTCGTTAACATTCCTTATTATTAACAAAAATATTATTATTAAGCAGAAACAATTGTCCCTGAAATCAGGTATAAATTTTGCATCTATCACACAGCATGCAATATCATGAATTGTTTTGTGGCGATGAACTTTCTACAATTGACGAGGGAAGGGCCGTGGATGTCGTCTATATTGATTTTAGTAAAGCGTCTGACAAGGTCCCTCATGGCAGGGTGGTGCAAAAGGTTAAATCGCACGGGATAAAAGGTGAGCTAGCTGGATGGGTGGAGGACTGGCTTAGCCATGGAAGACAGGGGGTAACAGTGGAGGGGTCTTTTTCCGGTTGGAGGTCTGTGACTAGTGGTGTTCCGCAGGGCTCTGTACTGGGACCTCTGCTGTTTGTGATGTATATATATAAATGATTTGGAGGAAGATGTAGCTGGTGTGATCAGTAAGTTTGCGGACGACACAGATTCTGGAGTTGCGGGTAGTGATGAACATTGTCAGAGAATACAGCAGGATAAAGATAGGCTGGAACATTGGGCGGAGAAATGGCAGATGGAATTTAATCCAGATAAATGCGAAGTGATGCATTTCGGTAGATCAAATGTTAGTGGGAGCTATACAATAAATGGCAGAACCATCAGGAGTATAGACACACAGAGGGACCTGGGTGCACAAGTCCACAGATCCTTAAAGGTGGCAGCACAGCTGGAGAGGTTGGTCAAGAAGGCATATGGCATGCTTGCCTTTATTGGATGGGGCATAGAATATAAAAGTTGGCATATGATGTTGCAGCTGTATAGAAAATTGCTTAGGCCACATTGGGAATATTGTGTCCAGTTCTAGTCGCCACACTACCAGAAGGACGTGGAGGCTTTGGTGAGAGTACAGAAAAGGTTTAACAGGATGTTACCTGGTGTGGAGGGTCTTAGATATGAGGAGAGATTGGGTAAACTGGGGTTGTTCTCCCTGGAAAGACGGATGATGAGGGGCGACCTAATAGACGTGTATAAAATTATGAAGGGCATAGATAGGATGAACAGTGGGAAGCTTTTTCCCAGGTCTGAGGTGACGAACACAAGGGGTCACGGGTTCAATGTGAGGGGGGCAAGGTTCAACACAGATGTCAGGGGAACGTATTTTACACAGAGAGTGGTGCGCGCCTGGAATGCACTGCCAAGCAAGGTGATTGAGGCGACCACGCTGGGATCGTTGAAGACTTATCTAGATAGCCACATGAACAGACTGGGAATAGAGGGATACAAACGAATGGTCCAGTTGGGCACATGAGTGGCGCAGGCGTGGAGGGCCGAAGGGCCTGTTCCTGTGCTGTATTGTTCTTTGTTCTTTGTTCTCACGCTATCTCATGCACAAATTCTCACAATCTCTTTCCCTCTATTGCAGCTAACACAGCAGTGATTATGATCCTCGCTAGAAGAAGTTGTGGTCTCTCCAGATGTATCACGTATTACCTGGTGTCGATGGGGGTGGCGGATCTCCTCCTCATAATATCTGCTGTAATATTGAACAGGATTGCTGGAATGTTTTTTCCATCCAGCTTCTTGTCTGTCACACCAGTTTGCAGTTTCCGTACAGCCCTAAATTGTGTCGCCATGGACAGCTCTGTCTGGTTAACCGTCGCTTTCACGTTTGATAGATTTGTGGCTATTTGCTGCCAGAAGCTCAAAGTTAAATATTGCAATGAAAATGTGGCGACGTGGGTCATTGGAATCGTGTCCACACTGAGCTGTGTAAAAAATGTCTTTGTGTACTTTATTTATGAGCCCATGTACATAATTAGCAATGTACCCTGGCTCTGCAACGTAAAGTTAATATTTTACACATCCCCTTTCTGGGCTGCTTATGACTTGATGCGTTGTATTGTAACCCCTATCCTTCCTTTCATTTTGATTTTGCTGCTGAATGCTCTTACGGTAAGACACATTCTAGTGGCCAATAGAGCCCGCAGGAGACTCCGGGCCCAGAACAATGGAAAGAATCAGAGTGACCCAGAGGTGGACAAGCGGAAAAAGTCCATTGTTTTACTCTTCACCATTTCAGGAAATTTCATCCTGTTGTACTTGTTATTTTTTATAACTATCATCTATGTCCGAATTGTCAAAGTTACTTATTTCTCAGGTTCTAGTTTCAGTGCTACATTTAATCTTGAGGAAAATGGATATATGCTTCTGTTTTTGTGTTCCTGCATTAACCCATTGACTTATGCTGGGACCCAGAGTAAAATCAGAGCCGAGTTAAAGAATTTGGTGACTTATCCACTAAAACAATTTGTTAATTTTTTTAAACTTTGCACATAGGTGAACTAATGATAATGCAATTTATTTTCAGTCTGTGAAATGCTCCTTACCGTCCGTTCATTCCTCCGTCCATCCTTCTCTCTCTCCCCATCCATCCATCCGGCCGTCCGTTGGTCGTCCATCTCCCCATCCATCCATTTGTTCATCCATTTGTCCATCCATTTGTCCATCCATCTATCCATCTATCTATCCATCCATCTATCTATCCATCCATCCATCCATCCATCCATCCATCCATCCATCCATCCATCCATCCATCCATCCATCCATCCATCCATCCATCCATCCATCCATCCATCCATCCATCCATCCATCCATCCATCCATCCATCCATCCATCCATCCATCCATCCATCCATCCATCCATCCATCCATCCATCCATCCATCCATCCATCCATCCATCCATCCATCCACCCATCCACCCATCCACCCATCCACCCATCCACCCATCCACCCATCCACCCATCCGTCCATCCGTCCATCCGTCCATCCGTCCATCCACCCATCCACCCATCCACCCATCCGTCCATCCATCTCTCCAACCATTTATCTATTCATCTCTCTCTCTCCAACCATTTATCTATTCATCTCTCTCTCTCCAACCATTTAGCTATTCATCTCTCTCTCTCTCTCTTCTCTCCACCTCTCTCTCGGCCTCTCTATGTGTCTACCTATCTATCTATTTGTCTGTCACATTTCACCATTATCGAGTGAGGGTGTACAACCTTTTAAGAGGAGAGCTAGCCTTTGAAAGCAATGCAGTGTTTTGGGTAGTGGTGTGGCGTTCTTCTGGGTGTGGAACATTTGGGGTTAATTAAGACTTCCTGTTCTGTGCCTGCGAGGGAAGTATCACTTTGGCCAGAATGTACTGCAGTGATGGATGTTTTACACACCTTAATCCAATTTGGGAGTAGGTTCTGGTAGATTTGTGCTCTGATGATCCACTGGAGGGTTCAGCCGGGAGTAGGTTATTCAAGTGCCCTTTATCCCGGTAGGAATTCATCAAGTTCTCATCTTTATCAGGAACCATGGTGTTCAGACAGACGAGAGGATAGCTGCCATTCGTTTGTCCCTAGTTTGATGTGAAAAAAATAGCTTTTTGACATTGGTGATTAGTCCTTCATGGGCACCATATGGCCAAGTATGCTCTGCATACAATAAAGAGGACAAATCCAATCCGGTCAATTATGGGACCATTTGACTACCCTCAAACATAATTGCAGTGAAGGAAGGTCGCTTCAACAGCGCTATCAAAGTGTAATTGTTCAGCAATAACCAGCTCAGTGACTGCCAATTTGGATTCAGACAGGTTCACTGAGCTCATTATAGTCTTGGTTCAAAGATGAAATTCAGAGTTGAGGTGGAAGTGTCTTCATAACCAGGCAGCATTTGACCGAGTGTGGAATCAAGAAGCGCTCTCAATATTGGTGTCAATGGGAATCAGGGGAAAACTCTCCGCTCGTTTGGGCCACACTTAGCACCAAGTAAGATGATTGTTGTGTTTGAAGGTCAATCTTCCCAATTCAAGGAGATCACAGTATCAGTGTACTGTTACGAGAGAAGGAGAGTATTGGGTCCATCGTGTTTGTACCGGCTCCCCAAATCAGTTCATAACTTATTGCCATTCTCCTGCCTTTTCCCCGCACCACTGACACAGTTTCATATAATCATGCAATGGCATCTTGAATGCTTCGATTCAAACTACCTCCACCACACTTTCAGTCCCTGCATTCCAGACCAAAAACATTAATGTGTGTGAAAAATAACTCACCTCTGATTTCCTTATTTTGCAAATCATTTTTGTCTGTGCCCTCGCGTTCTTGATAGTTTTACGCATGGGACCAGTATCTCCTGATCTACTCTTCCCAGGCCCCTCATGATTTTGTAAATCTCCGTCAACTACAAAAGTACTATTTTTTTTTTAAATTCTACAAGTCCTTGGGACGTTCTTTTTTATCTATCAGTATCATTTCATGACCCATTTTCACTCTTCATTTAAGTTTTGTCTTGCACGTTCTCTTCTCCTTCGGGTCTTCTTTTGTTTTGTACCCTCAATGTCTACCACAAGCTTCCGCTTTACTCATAATTCAGTGTGGTATATTCCCCCATATGCAGGGTTCACTCGATTAAAATTTCCCATCGCTTTACTCTTTTGGAACATGTTAGTCCGACAATCTCCCTGTTTCCAGTTTGAACGCTGTTCCGCCGCAGATTTACATAAAAGTGTCTGCTCCGTGTCTGTACTGGCCAACCCGTGTCTGACCTGAGTAAAATCACTTTGATTTCCGGCCAATACGTGTCCTTTCCCAAACCAATCTTGAATATGTCTGCGTTATGATCGCTGTCTGCCAAATATTTCCCCACCAATATTTCAATCAAATGCCTGGGGTCCTTACCTACAACTAATTACAGGATCTTCTGTCTAAATGCTTCCTCGGGAAGCATTTTAAGGAGAGTTGTGCTCCCTCTAAAACTTTAACACCATAACTCTTCCCGTTAACGTTAGGGAAGCTGAAATCCCCCACTATTCCGATCATATTTCTTTCACACTTCTGGGACATTTGCCTACAAATCTGCGCTTGCGCTTTTCTCAGACTGACAGAATCATAGAATCCCTACAGTGCAGAAGGAAGTCATCAGTACATCAATTCTGCACCGACTCTTGGAAGGGATCTGCTACCTGCAGCGAATCCCCATAACATCGCATATTTATCATGGGTCATCCAACTGAACTACACATCTTTGGACACTGAGGGACAAGATAGCATGATCAATCTGCACAACCTTGGACTCTGTGAGGAAACTGGAACATTGGGAGTAAGCACAGGAGGACATGATATCATCACGCAGTCACCTAAGGCCGGAATTTAACCTGATTTCCTGGCTCTATGAGGCAGCAATGCTAATTACTGGGCCATCGTATCATCGTATCATCCTCTAAGATGGCTTCTTGAGCCTTGTAATATGTCAAATCTCCGTACAGCTGCAATCAATTCCCTCATCCCCCTCCACGTTCACCTTCTTCCCTGTCCTACCTGACCATCATACATCCTGAAATGTTGATCTTCCTATCCTGTCCCTCTCTCAATCATGTCGCGGTGACATCAGTGACCTCACACCCCCATGATTCAATATGTGCCTCAATTCATCTACTCTGTTCGTGTTCGTCAGATTCCTTGAAATAAAATAAATACAATCCAATCTTGCCAAACTGCCTTCTGCCATAACGGGCCTAGAACCTCGATACCTTCTTGACGCACTCGCTACTTCCTCTAATTTAGTGGTTGCATTCCCCCCTGCTGAACAATCTCTTGCGATTCCACTCCCCTACCAAGTTAATTCAAACTCTCCCCAACAGCAGGAGCCAGTGCACGAGCAAACCTCCCTGCAAAGACATCGGTCCCATTTCGTTACAGCTCCTTCAGCCTTGTTCAGGTTGCACCGTCCCCAGAAGAGGTCTCAAAGTCCCAGAGATCTAAAATCCTCCCTTCTGCACCAACTCTATAGCCATGTGTTGGACAAAACTTTTTATTTCTAAACTCACTAGCATGTGGCACCGGAATTAATCCAGGAATTGCTACCGTAGATCCAAAAATTGTGCTTGCTGGACCTCACCACTTTTTCTACTGTTATCGCTGCTACCTTTATGTGCCATGATATCTGATTATTTGGCCTCCAGCTTCAGAATACCCTGCAGCCCTCAAGTGACAACGCTACCTCTGGCATCTGGGAGGAAACATACCATCCGGAAGCCTCTGATGTCACGGCAATGCAGCTTGTCTTCCATCCTTACAATTGAATTCACTACAGCTATAGAGCTGTCCTACTTCTTCCTCTCGCATGTTGTGGACAAGACGCATCCTTGGTGCCATGACATTGGCTGCCACCGATTGCCCCTACGCAGCCATTTCCCCAAACGGATCCAAAACGTTATATCTGTTAGAAAGGGGGCTAGCTTTAGGGGACTTCGGCGCTACTTGCTTTCCTTTAGTCTGCCTATTGGGCACGCATGTCTTTCATGTGTGTTCAATCTTCACCTGCGCTGTGCACACTTCATGAACGTGTTATCCATGACTTGTTCATCATAAAGGATACTCCGCAGTGAATCCACCCTCAGCTCCATATGCGAAATTTGGTTAGCCATTTAGATGCGCTTCGTGCCAAAACAATTGTGGAAAGTTTGTTTTGTAGTCAAGACAAATAATTCTGAAAGCAATTGGTGCAAAATCATGCATTGGATTGCCTGTTAAAAGTGGAGTGGAAGCTTTGTTCAAAACTGTCATTTGGATAACCTTGTCTGGATATCGAAAAGCAAAGAGCTCAGGGAAGACATTATGATGAGAAAATATTTTGAAGCGGGTTTTTTGGGCAGAAGCTTGAAAGTTCTCATGTGACATTCAATTGTGGGTATTCAGAGGAGAAAAACTCAAGCTTTAACTTGCTCCCAGAGCGGAGAGTGTGTGTTTGACAATAGTAGATCTCTGTAATTCGAAGGGACTTTGTGGTAGTGAGAAAATTGTAGCTTCAGATGAACAGTGCAAACCGTCTGACTCATGAAATCTGTGTGCATTCATAAACTAAGGGGGGAATACATTAATATTCTCCATCAATCCAACTTCTCACGATTAATATAGTTTCCTTGTTAGAAATAATTCTTTGTACTGTAATAATGGTCCTCCACGTTTTATGGACAAAAAGGGTAAAACTTACGATATTTTGATCAATGGTTCCTTTCTGGGATCTGGCCATCCAGTTTTGCTATCAACTCGGATCATAACAAATCAAACAAAACAAACATTTTACATTTCTTTCAGTTGCAAAAAATTGCACGTGACATAAACTTGTTGCCACCAAAACTGCTCAGAAATCTTCACCTCGTTCCCTTCTCTGCGATGAGAATCTTTTTCTGGATTCACATGCCTTTTCATCTACCGTTTAAAGTTCCCCAACTCACCCCGACAGCTTTCTTTTCAAAAACTGCCTCAGTTTCATTATTTTAGGACCCTGCCTCAGTGCCTAATGATCATAGCTGATTGAACTGAGGGTGGCGTGGAAAAAGCTCTGTGAAATATTGCAAACTTGATGAAGATTCAGACATTAAGTACAGACCACAATTTGCTTCGACCACCAAATTGCTTCAATATCCTGCCCAGGACACCGAACACACGTAGAATAGTATCGTAAAGAGAAAATATTTCTTTTAATCCCCCAGGGCATGCATTCTCTGTGAGAAAAGATGTGCTTGAGACAACAGTCCCAAATCGGCTGTAACCCATTGTTTTAATGCTTACTTATGTCGAATGATAACTCATCAACCCCTGCCCACTCCCTCCAAGCCTTCCCTCTGTGAGGAAGTGACATTGCACCATCTTGGCATTAGCCAAGGGCATCTAACCAAACAAGCTACGATCGTTATCGTCGGCTTCATCTCAGCTACATTAAGATATATATCAATGAGTATATTATTTGAAGAATAAATCACTTTTTGGTAGTATTGTGCAAATGCTACCAAATGCCAATCACTGTGGCAGAGTGGATAGCACTGCTGCCTCACAGCACCAGGCACTATATTCGATTACGGGCTGGGTCACTGTCTGCGTGGAGTTTCCACATTCTACTCGTGGCTGCGTAGGATTCCTTCAAAGCTCCGGTTTCCTCCCACAGTCCAAAGATGTTCTGATTACGTTGATTGGCCATGCTAAATTGACACTTAGTGTCAGGGGCATTGGCAGGGTAAATAGGAGGGATTACAGGGTTAGGGCTTGAGTGGGATTATTGTTGGTGCATGTTTGATGGACCGAATGGCTTTGTCCTTCGCTGTGTGATTCTATGTTCAAACGGCGCAAAATATTTTCACAGTGTCCGAGAATCATAGAGAGTACACTAGCCCAATTCGTTCATCCGAGTTTGGACGTGCTTGTGGCGTTTCCTCGTCGCAAGAGGTGAGGAGAATCGGGTTGGGGGGAAGCTAATTATTCTTATCAGCACAAAGCTCTTTAGTCAGACCGCAGTAGGGAGAGCGAGAATTCGGCTGAGTGCAAATCATCATTCAGTTGAGGAATTAGAGACCAATAAGAGGGTGTAAAGCATACTTTGTGCTGTGGAAAACCAGTCAGGGAGAGTATGCTGACCACTCTCTTGCGACAATAGGTGTTGAGTGTGGTTTGTCTCAACTTGAAGTAAATATACAATAGCTCAGATTGTTCTCCACACAACCAATAACGTAATACACTATGAAGACAAAGAAAAGATGAGGGGGCTCTTCATAAGCATGGAAAAGCATGATAGATAAACTATCACTTCTTAAACCGTTCAATTAGCAAGGGGCACCTTGTGTTTGAAAGGACGGCAGAAAGCTATTTTTGTACAGCGGATCAATCATGGCACAATGGTATTGAAGGATTGGTAACTCTCCTCTGTTAAATGAACAAGCACAATCCGATGAGGGGTGTATTTCCAACAACACACAACAAGTTTGACATCAACAGGAAAAGTAATCCATCTATATACATCAGCATTCAGTTCCTCCACCTTGTATTCACAGTGGCAGCAGGGTGCAGCATCTGCAATTTCCATTGCAGCAACATAAAAGTCACCATGGACAGCACCATTCAATTTTGTGCCTTCTATATTTTTGAAGGACAAGAGTAACAGATGCATGGGACCTTCATCGCCTGCAGGTTACTGTCGACATCACAGAGCATCCTATATCAGAACAATATTGCTCTTAATCTATTGTTGCTGCGTGAACATCCTGTAATTTATTATGCTTTATATCCTCTTATTGGTCTCTAATTCCTCAACTGTGTGTGAAACTATAAAACATGGTCTGCAAACATTCAAGGAAATGGCTCACTGCCACAATCAAAAATGGCAATTCGGCATAGACAATAAATTCTGTCCTGCTCAGCGAAACCCACATCACGTAAAATAATGTAAATTTCGGCACATACCTTGTTCAAAAATGATTATCTTGCACTACGTGGAGCCCTCGATGTCTCTTTAAACATAGCAAGTTGTGTCTGGGGAGAATCATCAATTTCGAAATTTAAAAGTGCACGGAGTCGTTTCCCCATCAGAAATCCATGTTGGACCCCCTTCCCAAATTATTAGGTTTGCACATGGTATTGACTTTCTGCTTTGCAGCAGACCAGATATCCGTTCTCCTGGATGCCCCCTGTAATCCATGTTCTGAAAGCTTTTGTCGGTGTATTATGTGACACTTGTTAGAAGGCATTTTGCAAATGTTGATAAAATGCACCTATATTACCATTTACTTTAACGCATGTAAAGGCTACAAAATATCAATGAACTCGCTCAAAAAGCACTTTCCATTTCGATACTCGCGTTGTTTATTAAAAACAACATATCTGTGTTTTCTATCTTGCCACATTTTCTCATTGATGAATGATTTCGCTAGTTTCTCCCCAGAGAATGATAAACTGATCCATCGACACTGACTATCTTGCATGTGCTGTGTTTTTACATAGAGACATAACGTGTGCAAACAATATCTTCTCCGCACTACACTTGTTCATGCCGAATTATTAAATATATGCAGCACTGCCTCTTCTATCGCTTTGCTCGATGAGTATAAAATACACAGATGAAACTCGCCTGGATCAGATCTCTGATCACTTCAAGTTTCATTTCTATACTTATTGCATCTGTGCTTTAAGTTATTTTACTTGATATTTTCCTTCCACCTTTTCATGTCATGTCAACCTGGTTTGTTCCAATGACAAATACTCACACCACATACATGTTTCGTATTCCTGCAGTTCTGCTGTTGCTTCTTGTGTTTTTATCTGACCAAAGTCTTACAGAAAATCCCCATCAGTAACTTCGGTGTTACAATATACTTCTTGTTCATTTCAATACTCTATTTCTTCGTAATCCTCTTCATCCTGACTTGAATACTTGTCCTCGCTTCTCATTATCACCTCGGTTGTGCATAAATGTGTTAAGTTGAGTTCATTAGGAGCACTTTGTGCATTTAAGTCATGTATGCATGTGCAGCAGACGATCATTTACAGTCAGTCATATAACTGACTGGTGCCATTAATGACCTTGTGCTTTGAACAGCAACTATATCGTTCAAGAACGAATGCACGACATGCCGTTAGATAGCTGGAAGTCTGCAGTTAATTTAAATAATCGATTGCCAGGGCAACAATGACAATGAACTAAATGAATCACGTAACATCCGGAGACAATGGAAATGAATTAAATGCATTCAATACCAAAAGTCATGCAGTATGGTGCAGAAATGGAGAGCTGCATATCTACGTATGCTGACACCACTCTTAGACGAATAAAGGTGATTTAATTAACATCATAAATACATGCCTATGGAAGGAGGAATTATTATTTGCTTGCCACATGTTTCAAAAATATCTAGTCTTATAGAGAATAAAATGAATGCTCTATTAATGATCAGCAACTAGGTTCTTTCTGGGGGAAGATTGAGAAATTACAATTGTAAGTAAAACAAGAAAACCTATCGAGTGATAGATCGCAAAATTGAAAGCATAAAAACGAACGTGACAAAAAAACTAGTAAATCAGACAGACCAGGGATAGAATCTATTAAATGTAGTGAAGCGCACATCGTGACACATGAAGTCAATAAATTTGAAAGAATTCGTAGGAAGCACAGAAAAGATATTTTCCATGAAAATCAGGCATCAATTGTTTCTGATTGACAATATATCGTAACAATAAATATGGACATCTGACGTTGGGATGCAATCGAAGATCAACATTGAGACGATAAAAATACATAATCATGCCACATTATGAGTTACTTCGCAATGGAACTGAAATTGACGTTTTCATTCTTTATATTACAGAACATTGCACCTGCTAATGGAAGACAGAAGAAAATACAGCACATAGTTAAGCGGATAGATTGACTGGCATCTGAAGGATTATAATACAAATCGCATATGTTCTCCTGGCAGAAGGGAAGGTGGTATAGTGTCCATTTTATAAAATCTAATTGGACTAGCTGAGGTAAAAATCTGCAAGTTTTTCCTAATAGGGGAGCTGGAGGACCACAAAGTGGGAAATTCAGAAGTCATCTGGTGAAATCAATATTTAATTGAGCTCTCTATCCATTAGGGGTAAGACCTGGCGACAGAGAGGATCTCTTTAAAATTGATGCTGATCATTCAAATTAAATATTATCTTTAAACCACAGACTTTTGGGAAACTGTGTGTGCGATTGGACACATGAAATGTGATACATGCAGCTTAGCTTGGGATGGGGGGGGGGGCGGGGGTGTTGGCATTTGACTTTGGCCCAATGGTTCCAACATTCTCCATCACTGGAGTGTCCCTTGCCTAATTTATCAGCCTGTTTCTGAATGCTTGGTTATCGGACAGGAGTCTAATGATACTCCGAAGATGCAATAAGACGAAGTGCCGGAGTGTACAGTCAATGGTGTATATAGTATTATCCTGGTATAATTTTCATTTTTGGTAAAGTTCTGTTAATTGTTCTGCACCTTCACACAGAGAACTGTTCCGAAATTCAACATGATTATGCACACGTTTTCACAGAGTGAGTGTTTCAGGTCTGGAATGCACCTAATGTTCAAACTGTTACTAAGAAGGATCTAAGTGGAATTAATAAATATTTAAATGTGTCATCCACTGTCAGGACAGAGGTCAGGCTCTAAGCCCCTCACATGAATGAAAAATGTTCAGGCAAAACGAGACTGATAGGAAAGCACCAGACCAAAGTGATCACGAACAATTGAACTTGAAAATAACTGAGAATGGACAACGATATGGAATGGGCACGGCATTGTTAGACATTCATAAATTCACAGAGTTGGTCAGGATTACAGAGTGAATGAACATGTACATGGGAAGTGCGGGGAGAGAATAGAGCCAACATTGCGAGTCCAGATGACCCTTCATCAGAGCTGAGAACAAAGAGTATCAGCAGGCAGTAAAGAGAACAAATGTTATGATGGTCTTCATTGCGAGAGGATTTCACAATAGGAATTGGGGTGTTTTACTGGAATCTTACATGGCGATGGTGAGGCAATAGCTGGAATATTATGTGCAATTTTGGTGTCCTTATCAGACGAAGGATTTCCTTGTTAGAGAAGAGGAGTTTCACCAGGCTGATTCCTGGGATGGCAGGTTTGCCGCATGACGAGAGATTAAATCAGTTAGGATTGACTTCATTGAACTCATTGAAGTTAAGACGAGACACAAATCAGATCAGGTGGACTGGAATGTTAAAATCATGTTTGATTTTAGTCTTTTCATCTCTTACATAATTTAACAATCAATAACAGTGGATATTTCACCCCATTCTTTAACTCCTCCCTGAATTTGCTCTGGGGCGCTGCGTAAATGAAAGGGTTGATGCAGCAACTCAAAAGCTGAAGCATATATCCGTATTCCTCCAGAACAAATGTAGACTGGCTGACATTAGAACCTGAGAAATAAGTCACTTTCGCTATTCGGACGTAAAGGACGGTTATAAAGAATATTAAATATAAGATGATGAAACTGCCTGAAATGGCAAAGAGTAAAACAATAGATTTTCGCCTTTTTTCCAGCTCTGGATCACTCTGATTCTCTCCATTTGTCCCGGTCCGCAGTCTCTTACGAGCTCTACTGGCCGCGATAATGTGTCTGACAGTCAGAACATTGAGCAGTAAAATTAGAATGAATGGGAGACAAGGGGTTAAAATACACTGAATCCATTCAAATGCAGCCCATTCAGGTGCGGTATAATATGTTGATTTTATGCCGCAGAACCAGGGTACATTGTTAATTACGTCCAAAGGTTCATATATAAAATATAAGAAAGAATTTTTGAAACAACTCAATATGGACACGATTGTTATGACCCGTGCAGCTGTCTTCACAGTGCAATATTTGATTTTCAGCTTCTGGCAACAAATGGCTACAAATCGATCAAAGGTGAAAGCCACCGTTAACCAGGCGGAACTATCTATTCCAGCGTAATTTAGGGCACAACGAAAACTGCACACTGGCGTGATGGACAGTAAACTGAATGGGAAATAGATTCCAGCAATCCTGTTCAATATCACCATGCTGACAAGGAGCAGTAGATCAGTCGCCGCCATAGAAACAAGATAGCAAGTGATGCATCTGGAGAGACCACATCTTCCTCTTGACAAGATCACAATCACTACTAAGTTAGCTGTAACAAAGAAAGTCATAGAGATTGAGAAAGACTAAACAGAAATGCTGAAAGCAAAAAGCAAAATAGTGCGGCTGCTGGAATCTGTAACGAAAACAGGACTGACAGCATCTGCGGGGAGAGAATAGAGCCAGCGTTTCGAGTCCAGATGACCCTTCATCAGAGCTAAGAACAAAGAGTATCAGAAGGCAGTAAAGAGAACAAATGGTATGATGGCCTTCATTGCGAGTGGATTTCACTATAGGGATTGGGGTGCTTTCCTGAAATTTTACATGGCGATGGTGAGGCAACAGCTGGAATATTATGTGCAGTTTCGGTGCCTTTATCAGACGAAGGATATCCTTGTTTTAGAAGAGGAGTTTCACCAGGCTGATTTCTATGATGGTAGGTTTGCCACAAGACGAGAGATTAAATCAGTTCGGATTGACTTCATTGAAATTGAGACGAGAGGAAGGGGATCTCATGGAGATTTACAAATTTCAAACAGAATTAGACAGTGTAGCTTCAGATAGAATGTTCTCCATGGTGAGGGAGTCCAGAACTAGGGGTCATAGTGTGAGGTTAAGGACTGAGGTGAGGAGAAATGTCTTCACCAGGAGAATGGTGAATGTGTTGAATTCACGAAAACAGTAAGCACTTGAGGCCAACACATCGTGTGAGTTCAGGAAGAAATTATGTACAGCTCTTGGGGTTAAAGGGACCTGGGGATAGGGCAAAAAGGTGGGTTCACGATGTCGATTCTGATGATCAGCCATAATCAAAATGAATGGTGGAGCAGGCTCGCCGGGCAAATTGGTCTACTCCTGCTTCTACTTTCTATGTTACATTTCTATGTTGTAGAAACAACTTGATTATGCAGTCATCTGATATTGTGTAATGTGGCAGGACTGGTTCGTAGCATCATAGTAAATGCTTCTCCAACGGTCGCCATGTGATTGAACTACTCAGAAAATAAATCAACCTAAATGAAGCCGATAACATTGTTATCAGGGAAAAAACTGGATAACTTGTGTTGGCTAATTAGATTAAAGCATAGTGCCAGAAATAACAGATGGAAACAATCAAGAAACAATCAAAAAAATCAACAAGAATGAATGCCATTGAAAAACAAAAGCTCAGCGAGAAATATTCACCCGAATCTTGTTATTTAACTAAAGGAATACATTATGTCAAAAGAAGAGGCTTCAAATGTTGTAAAAAAATGTAGAAAGTCTGAGGATTGGTAGCGTTTAATAAATCAGCAATGTAACAATGTAAAATTTGTCTTTCTTGTAAGGAATGCGCAGCAGATGGATTAAAGACATCTTTCGACAGTTGCGCAGAATTTGGCGTGACCATAACTGCATCTTTCTATTATGTCCCCAATTTAAGGAGGGAAATACTTAACTTTGTGGCAGAACAGTTAAGGATCACTATGCCTCTGCCTTTTATGAGAGTATTGTCTATGATGAGTAGCTGACTATATTTTGTTGATATTTTCCGGAGTTTAGATGAATAAGGTTTGATCACATTGAAACATCCAGTGTTCTGAAGGACATTGACAGGAAGTAAACTGACAGGCGTTTACAATGGCTGGAGAATCTAAAGTATGGGGGCACAGATTACCATTAACAGGACGATCATTTACCTCTGCAGTGACAATAAATGTTTTCATTAAGGAGCAGTAAAGCATTGCAATGTTCTAATGGAGACTACAATGCCAGCAACGTCACTTCAATAAATAAATTCATGATATTCTTTTGGCATGATTTAATGGTTCAATAATCAGTACACAATCAACTATTTGTGGAAAATGCTGTCACCATAACTGTCTAACGCATTTTCATATTGTGAGAACAGTGTGACAGTTAACTCACATGACAAGGGTAAGCTTCCAATAATTCACACAGGGCAGCATTAACAACACAGTAAGTTAAAATTACCCCGGTTTCACAGGGCGACTATTTGTCAACAGAATGTTTTCAAATCACAATGGATGTATTTTCACACCGAAATCATAGTTTGGTTATTCCCCTGGAGCTTGGATGTGAGTAACATATTGACATTTCATGTAAACTGGAATGATAATGTGACGATTACATGACAGTAACATTGACACTAACATAATATAACTGCATGAACCTTGATGACAATGTACTATTCTAGCAAAGGTAATTGTTCCAATAGAGTGAATAAATAAGTAGGCTGGCTGTATACACTGCCTGTCATCCTTATGGTAATTCACTCACAATACCGCTAAGACACTGGAAAAAAAAGTCACACTGTGATAACACGGTTACAGTTCAAACATGCTTGCAGTGTATCTAACACAATATAACTACAATTACACCATGCAAACAGTCTGATAACTCACACAAAATAGCAGTTCAATGACAGAACAGAACCAGACATCCACCTTGAAAAAACGGCAGAGGAAGGTATGAAAATATAATGAAAGGGATACATCGTATAGAAGAGCAGTGACCCAGGCTAATCAATACATTCCCCAGAATAACGCCAGGCTAAAATACTTAACCTGGAACCCCGATAGCGGCAAGGAACGGATAGTAAATGGCAAACAGCAGTCCTTGTGGTATTCCGTGCATTTCTAACAGAACCTCGCAAAGCTTTGTTTATTCCAGTCACTCGTTGTCAGATTTATATGTGATGTCAGTCTCCAGGGGCATCATTAATTGGTTTGGATTTTTAAAACTTTATTGGACTAAATTTAATCAGGGGTTTAGTGCAGCTGCCGTCAGGCTTGTATTTGATGCTCAGATGGAAGGGAAGATCGATTCCATGGAAGTAGCGGACTTGTTTCTATTTGAAAGTTTCAAAGTCCATTGTAGAATCGCGTTGACATCTCTAAAAATGTAATGAAAATTAAAGTAGACGATTGAGTCATGAAAATGAGAATGAAGCCTGCCGGATCCTCGTGTCTGAAACCTTAGTATTTGAGGCAATGCGGTGCCGTAGGGGTTATATTGATGAACTACTAATTCTGAGGATATCCTCCTCGATAGATGTGTTCTACTACCACTGGAAAGTGGTGACATTTTAATTCAGTTAATGGAATTTTGAAGTGAAAGCTATATTCAGTTCTGGCTGGCCATAAAACTACCATCTATTGTTGCAACATCCTACCTGGTGCACTGGACATTTCACTTTAGTGAAGGAAATAAGCCATCCAGAGCTAGTCTGGCCTACTTGTCACTGCAGACCGACAACATTAAATCTCCTATAGAATGCCTCAGTAAACTTAAAAATCGAGGGAAATTATGAATGGATAGCAAACGTGACAGCGAAATCGGCATCCAAAACAACATTGCAACGGAAATATACCTCAGTGCAAAATATAACTGATCAGTTATCTACTTCTGTAAGGAACAGACGGCCAAGATCTTGTTCCTAATGATAACTCACCCTGTGTGATCAAGCCTCACATGCAACTTTGTTCACTACCTGCCTGAGACCCTAAACAAACTTCACCACAACTGTCCATCTCTTTGATCGGGACAGGTCCAGTTCATTATTCTTACCTTCGATTTTAAAACACCAGATCATCATCATTTATTTGAATGTGAATATTCCCAGGTCATGACAGATCTATTCAATGCGCACAGCCCTAATTCATTGTGAAAACGTCCATATCTTACATTTCAAGCAGGTCGGCAATGCTGCATTCATGTGAAAGATCTTGTTCGCGATGTTTAAAATCATGGGATTAGCATTGCTACATTCGGTGTTTACAGATTCTAATCTGTTCAGTTACATTCAAAAAATGGTCCATTCAAACAGAGTCTCATACAATCTGGAGCTGGTCCATTTTAGTCCGCTTAAAAACAGTCTGTGCATGCCCATGTATGTGCGGAAAATGTCTTAATCAGCATGGCTGCGTCTGGTACTTACTGATTCAGTGCAATGTACTTATATCCGGGGAGACAGGCACCACTGAGCGTGTTGAAATTTATTTTGGACTGGCGCAGGTGGCCTTGCAATGAAACATTCCTTTCAGGATGTACATTCATTGGAGAAAGGTAAATGCCAGTTACATTCAATACGCGTGTCAAGGGTGTGCAACATTTCGGTATGTGTGGTGAAGCCTTTTTGCAGTCTGCATAAACCCAGTTTTTTAGTGTGTACTTTATTCCACGTCTTGTGCTTCACCTTTCGTTTCAGTTACATTTACATTTGAATGCTCATTTTTATATTATTATATAATATTAATACTATCTTATAATATAATATTAATGTGAGAAAATATTATTCCATATGACACTATACAAAGTACATTATGAAAAGTGACTGCAAACAATCTCAAACTTTTACAATTAGTTTCAGAATTTAGAAATGTACAGCTTTTTTTATTTATTGTGGGACACGGATGTTACTGGCTGGCCAGCATTTATTGCCCATCCCAACTTGCCCGAGGGCAGTTGAGAGTCAACCACATGGCTGTGGCTCTGGAGTCACATGTAGGCCAGACAGGGTAAAGACAGCAGATTTCCTTCCTGAAAGGACATCAGTGAATCAGATCGTAGATTGTTTGGTCCAATTGATTTTTAAATGAATCCTTTCTTCCGCCAAAACATTTCCATTCGATGGATACAATGAAGGCATTTGAGAAGGCCTCTAATAGTTTTGATGATATTAGCTTGGAACACTGTTTGTCCATCCGTGTATGCTGAGTCCGAATTCACCCCGGACATACTGTCTTCCACCGTCTTCCGTCTGGAAACAGATACAAAAGTCAGAGGTCATGCACCAACCAACCCAAGCACAGTTTCTTCCCTGCTGCCATCAGACGTTTTTATGGATCAACCTTATATTAAGCTGACGTTTCTCTAAATCCTAGCTGTGACCATATCATTACATTCAGCAACCTCTCCTTTCCTTCTCTGTGTACGGTATTCACTGACTGTATAGCGCCCAAGAAATAAAGTAACTGGAAAATATATGGAAACAACAATAAACTACTCAAATGAAATCAAAATAGTATATTCAGTTCTGCGCCATGACATTCTGCTTGGACTGATCCTGTTCCTCCTGGTTTTATGAAGCTTGGAAACACCCATTTTAGCATTGTTACTCGTGTTGTTAAAATGGTTAGGGCACCGCAGTTTTATTGACTATGTACATGCCGAGTACAGCACGGCATTGAGTTTGCGGAGGGACAACCGACACAATTACATATAGCGTGGATTGGCCTGGCCGTAACTGCTTTGTCCTGGAAAACTCCAAGCATGCACGACTGAATTTATTGTGGAGCAGACCTGATCAGGATCTTCTGTATTGTATTGGGTGTGCAATCACTTGAGAGCAATGTGATTCCTGGACTAGAGGAGTGTGGATTAAAATTCGAGGCAGAACGCAGAGACCCCAATTAAGACTGTCTTTTCCGTGCAGATATCGAGAGTGCTGCGCTGTTGGATTTCTTTTTCTTCTGGAAGGCACCGTAAAAAGAGTCACTGAATGAAAACTCATTGTGTCGCCCTTGTGAAGAATGGCTTCACATCTATTTTACTGTATTGTCTAATATTCACTCTTCCATCAACGCCAAATGCATATTCACTCCTCAAGGCAATTTGTTGGGTTTGTTAAACGGAAATTGGCGGCATATTAGCAATATATCAAAAATGCTTGTTTGGTTGTAAAACATTTGGTTCGCCCTAATGTCAAGAAATTCGCCGTGTCATACCTTAGTTTTTGCCCTGAATTCTGTCCCGTTCATCAAATCCCGTGGCTGCATAAATAAAGTGATCAGCTGATCCTCTCATTATTGGAGCAAAATGTCTTGGTTGATAATTGTTTGTGACAGTGCAACATGTGCTTACAGAGATTGCTAACCTGCACAAAAATAAACACTTAACATCATCATATTCGGGCGATAGGACAGGCTGTTTCAAGGTCGAAATATTAAATATTAAATTTCAAGGTTGAATATTTATAAATTTCATTTAAAATGTATTCAGGAACGAATGAACCAGCAATAACCATTTATGTCTGGATATTTTTTTGCCTACCTCTCTTGGTATGACACGGTATTGCAGCCAATGTGTCTCACGCAATTAACATTATGTTGGTCAGTGTGAATCAGGAACAGAACTGTACTATTTTGCCTCATACATACAAGTGATTCTCTGCAATATGGCTCCACTTGGGTATCAGCGGATGGCCCTGTTTCGCTCCCTGCAGAAATTGTAACGTCTGTAGGCAGGTTTTTTATCAGAACAGTATACAAATTGATCCTTCGGAAAATTTGATGAGGATTCTGCGGAGGAATCAGAAGATGAGATGGGGACCCAGATCAGTAAGCATCAGAACCAGGGATCCAATAGGCATTGGGTGTAACTTCCGGTCCGAATTGCCGGGGTACGTTTCGCAAACGCCGGACATGCGCGTGGGACATCACAGAAGTGCGCTGAAAGAGCGAGCGCCAATTTTAAACCAGAACAGAAAACGCAGGAAAATCTCAGTAGGTCTGGCAGCATCTGTGAGGAGGGAAAAGAGAGCTCATGTTTCGATTCCAGATGACCCTTTCACAAAACTTTGAAAAATTGTCATCTAGACTCGAAACGTCAGCTCTTTTCTCTCCTGACAGGTGTTGCCAGACCTGCTGAGATTTTCCAGCATTTTCTTTTTTTGGTTTCAGATTCCAGCATCCGCAGTTATTTGCTTATAGCCAATTTTAAACCTCCTGTCGAGGTTCTAAAATCTGCCGGTCCTGAAGCGCTAAGTTGCAATTGTGCCAAAACCTCCGGCATTTGTGCTGTCGTTCGGTGAGTTTTTGCCCTTAGTTATTGCACTTTTAATGTTTGGTCCAGCTGCAGCGCATAGAGGCAGTAGCCATTCTTGTTTTACAAAATTGTTTAACAAAGAAGTAAAGCACAGAACGTGAAATAAATGATTTTAAAAATATTTTTCAACTTTGTCATGATAACCAATTGCACTAACATATTTGTTCACATATAACAAAGCTAATGTCAGTGTCTGGAGTATATTTCAGCATTTGGATTTTGCAATATATTTTAAGCAGTTTTTAACCCTATTTTAAGACTTGATATTCTGTTGAGTTTAGAAGAATGGAAAACGATCTCAGTGAAGCCCACATAATGCTGAATGGGTTAATAGGATGGACGCAGTGAGACTGTTTCTTCTGGTCTGGGAAATGACCCACGTTTCACGGTCACAGGATAAGGGCTGAGTTGAGGATAAATTACGAAACTCAAAATGATTGTGAATTTTTGGTATTCTGTCGCCTCGAGGATTATAGATTCTCCACCATTGGACACATTTCAGTCTAGGATGGACAGAATCCTGGCCCGTCCGAGAATTAGGATCGTGGACTGAAAAAGGAACCTGTAACCCAAGGTCTGCCACTAGTTAAAGTTTCCAGGTCAATCGTTACGTTCAATAGTATATTTGAAACATAGATGTCATCAAATATCAAATGTTGAGAAAAATATTCATTAACTTTGATTGTTTGCAACACCGGATGACAGCAGAGCAGGGAAAATTTATCAGATCTTTATTGTTGTTATGGAAGTACATCGAACTGTGACAATGAATACTGATGAAGGGAGAATACAAATTCACAGCTGAAAGCACTAGCCATTTGCGCCACCGAGATTGAGACGACTGACCAATCACATCACATCATAAATCAGAGTGTCAGGAAATTTTCTGATATTCCGATCGCATTTTCATTTCTACAAAACCTGATCCAGAGCTACAGCGCTTGTATTTCAAAACAAGTCGCTTGACTGTTTTGCCCCCACACTGTTGTGGTTTACTCGTTGCCCCCTACTGCTAAGGTGGGAAAAGGGCAGTTGAATACAGCAAATACGGAAGAAACTTTTTCCACAAAGAAACGACCACCTGAATATTTCTAATAGGTTGGATGTTCGATCTAATTCACTTCCGTTTATATTTCAGTTGATTTAAAATGCCTGTTTAGGAATCCATTTGTCTGGGAAAAAGCAGCAGGACTGCCAAAGTTGGGACGATATTTTCTTGTTGCTGAAGGATGCAAAACAGAACTATGTCGGGATATAAGTAGAATCAGGGACAGGTTCGTTAGCCCTCGCGAGTCGCAAACCTCCAGCATTTCGGTACCTTACTACATCGCTAAACACGTTTACTACAGAAGAGCTCATGTGGGTGGGATTAATTCCTTCAGCTGCCTGGGTACAATTCTCCATCTCAATGTTGTGCTCATTGGCGTTACTCATAACGAGTTACTGGTTTGAAAAATAATCGTATTGGGTTCGGAACTTTAAATCTGTTTTTCGCTTCACATTTGCTGCTGGGCAGGCCTACTGCGAAAAAAAGACAAAGACAAGAACAGCACGGAAATAGGTCCTTCGGCCTCCAATCCCATGCTGATCATGACATCCTAACTGAACAAAAATAACTTCCATCCTTACTCGGTCCTTCTCCCTCTATTCCCTCCCTATTCATGTACCAATCCTGATGCCTCCAAATGTTGCTAATGTGCCTGCTTCCATCAACTCCTCTGGCAGTGCGTTCAGGGCACCCTCCACTCCCAACAGAAACAAAAACCCTGCACAACCCCGTTCGAGCATTTTCTGTTTTCATTATAACATGAATTACTGGCTTTGTCAGACACATTAACACAAGAAATAGGAGCAGGAATAGGTCATGCAGCCCATCGAGCCAGCTCTGTTGCAGTCACTTTGCATCTTTTGCATGGTTGAAATTACAATGTGTAACTTGCAATCATTAATGGAAGTTAAAAAACAATCTCCACCGAGAATTCAACTCGCGACCCCTGTTTTACGAGGCCAATGTTCTGCCCACTGAATTATGGAGCCAATCGCTGGCTACAAGGCTGCAACAAGTGTATAATAATCAGTAGACAGATTTCATTTTCAGCTGCATGATATTTGAGAGAGATGGATATGTCCGTGCTGGAGTGCAGGGAGTTAAAAGATGTGACTTTAAATGGACACAATTTGTTAGGTGCCAGTTCCTTGAAATGATCAGTGACTGCTGTGTGTCTGCCCTGTGATTCTTCTTCTGAGATTATTCTTGTTACATTTCAGAATCTTCCAGCTCTAATACGAATTCATCCAGCTGGAAGATTAACCTTGTTTCTCCCTCGTAGACGCTGTCGGTGTTGTTTCATTTAATGAATAATTAAATAAAAAGATATTCACTCCGTGCTGGGAATCAAAACCGAGGCCACGGCGCCGAATCCAACCACTGTAACCGTCGAGGGAAGCTGATATTAGGGATTAGCAACTAGTCGATAAGCTCCGCTTTTACCATTACTTAATTTCAGGTGATTGCCTCATACACATGCTCTAAAATAATATTAGGAGTCCAATGATGAAGGAGAAAATAAAGTGAAAAATGACAGCCCGTGAATTTAAGCTCAATCGTGACTGAAGAATTTTCCCAGTTCCACGCTGTGGACTTCATCTGCCTTCTATATTTGTCGAGTTGTGGACAAATTAACGCCTCAGTGAGTGTCGCGAATCTTCTAAAGATGTTAAATGGATCGGGGATGAAGTGCCTCTGTGGATTCCTCATGTAGATTTGTTGTTTTAAATGCCGGCGAATCAAAACTTTATTGCAACAATGCAGTCGTTAATTTTCTAAAGGCGCTTCTCTATATTAACGTGGCCGTGTACAGCCATAAGGTAAATAAAATGTTTGGATGTTAGATGCAACAATGGGTAATCAAAATTGGCCATTAGCGTTGTCCCAAGGGAACAATTCGCAAAGCTCCTTCCAACTTTATCGACAGTGTAAACCTTTGTCCACACGGGGAAGCCTAGCATTGGGCAAGTACACCAGCATCTCTCCTCTGCCCAAAGACGATTTGAAAATTAATGTTAGCGCACCTACTTTGTCCTCGCTGGCCTCACTCAACAGCCTGACATACATTCCATCAGTCCTGGAGATAATTTTTTCTCATTTTAATGCCGTCAGAACACTTAGAACTACCTACCCGCTTTGTTAAGGCCTTCGGTTGAATCGCAGTCCAATCTGATTTAGAAACCAACATCGTCTGTCACAGAAGTGGACACCAGCACAAAGTTTTCATGCAGAACCCTGCTCTACAGTCACCCAGCTCTACATAAAAAAGCTACTATGATGGTCCTTAGTGAGCCCGACTCTTTCCGAATTATATTTATAATCTTAATCTGCATGCAGAGGAAATTGCGATTTTCCTTTATTTGATCTATCAGGTTCTTTTCGGAGTCCTTTCCTGGTCTCCCATTTTCCCTTTTGAAGGTCCCTCTTGCCCATTCTATATAACTCTAGGGATTCTGCTGTTCTGATCCCTCGTTGGCTGCCATTAGCTACCCTTTCCCTCTTTATTCAATGTTGTATATCCCTCGATATCCAATGTTCAGTGGATTTGTTGGTCCCACGCTTTTTCTTTATTGGAGAATTTTGACCCTGTCATCTCCTTATTTCCTTCTTCAATGCGTCCGACTGTTCTGTGACAATTTAATGTAAAAATGTCTGCTCACAGTCAAATCTGGCCAAATCATATCTGATCTTATTAAAATCAGTCTTCATAGAAATATGACGTCTGGGCCATCCTTGTCATTTCCCATAACAATCTTGTATCTAAATATGCTACGATTGTTATCTGCAAAATGCTCCCCCACTGCTACTGCAACACTTGTTCGGCTCTATTAACTAAAATTCTAAAGTTCTCCCCATTCTCTGGTTTATTTCGTTTTCTTTCGAAGCTCCTATTTTTTTTTCTATATTACAATTCTAACTCCCTGTGTTCGCTATGTTTTGTTCACTTTTCATTTCATTATTTTGCATCTTAATGAACATAATTCGTGAATGAATGTAATTGTTGGAAGTGGCATGTTTCTATCCAAATACGTGGCAAAGTATCGTTTTAACTTTTACCTTTCTTTCCCATCCAGATGTCAATTTTCCCCCCTCATATCTTAATTGCTTCTGTTCTTTATATTTAAAAATCAACATTTCAGACTGAACAAAATCGTTTTCAAAATTATTGAACAATCTACATATGATGGACGCTGTTCCCTTGCTAACTAGACACTATTAATGCTTGATACTTGGTTTTACATAATTTGTGCCTTGGTTGGTTCCGCAACCTACTGCAGTAGAAATGCATCTGGTACCGACTGCAGAAATTCCTCACACACAGCATTGGTGCTCATCAGATTTATACAATTTATATATAGATTGAATTCGTCCATGAGTATTGTATCACAATTGCGAAGTGCGCCTCTAAATTTCTGACATTTTCAATGCATGTCTTTACGCTGGCTTTGTGTTGGTCTATGTACAATTGCTTCTGGTATCTGCTGCCCACTGATATATCTTAGATCCACCATAACCGACATGATATTTTGCTTCTCTGATCTAACATGCCTTCCCACTAACGTACTGATCTTTTTTTTTACTATAAGCGCTAAACCTCATCATTTTCCTTATTGCCTGCAATTCCTAAATTTCGAAAATTATTTAATATATTATACTTTTTTCCCCGAGAAACCGATATTATTCAAGCTATCTTGAACTGGCAGTGAGTTGTCTTAGCTCAGAGATTCGAACGATATTCGATGATGGCCTGAAATCTTATCAACTTGCAGTGAAAGGCAAGTATTTAATGGCCATGAAAAAAATGAAACTGTCAACCAAGTTTTTGTCTCAGTGGAATAAGCATCCATTTGGAAAGTGTGCATTTGGAGCACAAAGGAAGACTGCAATTGAGAGAAATACTTATTGAATATTCAAAAAAATGTCATTCCGCTTTATTGTATTTGGACGCAGAAGCAAGAATAATGCAACATTTCATGCAGTTACGCTCTCTCTTTAAGCCATTTCGTTATTATACTGAGGCATATTTAATTGTGTCCTTCAATTCTCCCCTGAATTTAGCCTGAATTCCTGCATACATTCACGTATTGGTGCTGGAACTCAAGAGTTGCAGCATCTACTCACTTTCCTGAAGGAGAAATTTTGGGCAGTTAGCATTAGAACTTATGGAATAGTTATTGCCTGCGATTTGGACAAATAGGAAATTTACAACATAAATCAACCACAGGAGGAGCCATATTTCTGAGATGGCAAAAAGTAATATGATAGACATTCTGCGCCTCTCCATCTCTGGGTCACTCTGATTCTGCCCATTATTTTGGGTTCGGAGTCTCCTTCGGGCTCTACTGGCCGATGTAATGTGTCTGACAGTCACTGCATTGAGCAGAAAAATGAAGATAACAGGGAGACATGGGGTGAGAATACGGTCCAGCAAGTCAAACACTCTCCAAGAAAAAGCAATATAACTGACTTTCGTGATGCTGCAGTACCATGGTGCGTTTTTTAGGAAAATACATACGTTCAAATATGAAGTAAAAGGGGATGTTTTTTCGACAGCATAAGGCGCACACCATTCCGATAACCACAGTGCTGTTTTTTCAGTGAAGTATTTCGCCTTCAGCTGCTGATAACATATGGCAACGAAGCGATCGAATGTAAAAGCGACTGTTCACCAGACAGACCAATCTCTGGACAATAACCACACTAAGCCCGGTGTCGTGGACAGGAAACTGGCTGAGAAGTGAATAGCACGAATTCGATTTAATAGCGCAGCAGTGACAATCACAAGGAGATCCGTGACCGCCATGGATACCAGGCCCTAAGTGATGCATCTGGACAGACCACAACGTCCGCGAGACAGGATCACAATTGTCACCAAGTTATCAGAATGAAAGTGAAAGCGAGAACGAAATTGAATTACTGATTTGCCTGATAGGTGCATGAATTTGATGGCAGTATAATATAGATTCGTATTAATCAATGATACAACGGATCGATTTGCCAAAGCATTACAGCCTGCCCTTTAAAAGCAGTGTAACATTGTAATTTAATGAATAAAATTAAATGCAATTTTGATTTTTAGACTCATACAATCATTACATATAATCGGAGTTGAAGAAACCAAATTGCATTATTGTAATAAAATCAACAAAATTGGGGACGTTAACACTGAATTAGCAAATAAAACACACTACACAAGTATTGCTTCCAGAAGGCAAATAATGAGAATAAGAGCTCGAAATCAATTGAATAATAGTAAAATCCAGCGAATGTAAGGCAGTGAGTAATGTCAGATAATAAACATCACAATGAAAAATGTTGAAGTAACAAAATCACCTTCAGTAATAATTTTGATGCAGTTCGCTTATCCTGCAGGAACTTCAGCAGTTTTTGGGTAGTGATTTCATTCATGAGCAATGTCATGGCAAGCGAGGTCGTGCTACCTTAGTGAGGGGGATCATAGATTCATCTGAATGCAATTCTAATATTCCTTAATTTATATTCCAATATTCCTTTCGTTATAAACCAATACTGGTTAAAAGGAATATTGTTCATGGCAAACAGATTGAGATGCTTGTTGTCCTTCAAACAGTGACACGGGTTCTGTAAATCATGAAGCAGAACGTCTTTCATTCGAAAGACGGAGGAGGAGGGGAGACCTCATAGATGTCTACAAAATTATGGGAGTCATAGACAGGGTGGTTAATCAGAGGCCTTTTCTCGAGGGTGGAAGTGTCTGTTACAAGGGGACATGGGTTCAAGGTGGTGGGGGAACTTTTTAAGGGAGATATGCGGGGACATTTTTCACGCAGAGAGTGGTGGGTACCTGGAACGCTCTGCCAGAGGAGGTGGTGGAAGCAGGCACATTATCAACATTTAAGAGTCATCTGGATGGGTTCAAGAATAGGGAGGGAATAGAGGCATACCGAACGAGTAAGAGTTGATTTTTTTCTTTAGCTTAGTTAAGGCGTCATGATCGGCACATGCTCGGAGGGCCAGGGGCCTGTTCCCGTGCCGCACTTCTCTCTTTATTTTGTTTCTTTATTCCAGACGCACAACTAATGCTACTGCAGTTCTCTAGTTGCCCAGCTGCACTAGAAGCACTGGACGTTTCCGTCAACTGCAACTACTTGTGCCGGCACAATGAAGGAAACTGCCACTGGAATTTCGTTAAAAGATGGGAGATCCATGAAGGGAGAAGCATTCTGCTTTCCTGTAAAATCTGTTAATAATATTCGCAATGAATAAAGCAGCATGGCGCACCCATTTATATTCAATATTCACCGTGAGAGGAACAATTAGATTAGATCACATACACATTATTATCAGTCATCAGAACGAATAAATTAACGCAGCCATTTTCACACTTACGTAATGACTGGAATATAATGCAGTCGGTCAGAAATGACTAGATTCGATTTCAATATATGAATACATATGTATATATATGTACGTATGTACATATGTGTATTATATATATTATAAACATAGTGGAAAACACGCATTGCAGTTGCAGCAAAATGTGCCTATGTTCTGTAAAATGTTCTTACGTTACAAAGGAAATGAAAGTTTGAATGACTGATTCACAGCTGATGCGCGCCTTTCAACTTTCAACTGTCATTTGTTAAAGCGTCATTAACATGCCATGCCAGAAAATATATAATTCATTAAATAAAGGGTATGAGTTAGTTCAGTGCACCACGATTAGGAAAGCTTAGAATAGGAATAACCGTTTTCTTTTTGTTTAAGGCTGGAGGAAGATGAACAATGGTCTTCTACTTGGGTTGGAATGAGGTCAACTGCGCTCCTTAATATTTCATGTGAATTATATTGCTGCTTCCCTTGTGACTCAGCGCTTCAATAGATTGTTTTCCATCTTAGATGGATGCAACATCACTTCTAAATTTTAAATGGATCAATGTTCAGGTTAAGGGTGTCGCTGGCTTGGCCACGATTCATTGCCCATCCAGGAATTTTGTCGCAATTATGGTACTAAGCTGGCGTCTTGAACAGCTGCGGTCCATGTGATGCCGACATATCCACGGTAATTTTAGTGACAGACTTCCAGGTTATTGACGTAACGATAGTGAAGGCAGGTCAATATGTTTCCGAGGAAGGATTGAGATTGACTGTGAGGCGAACGTGCATTTAGTGAAATTCCCAGTTATCTGCTGCCCTTAGCCTTTTAGATTTTAATTGCTGTTGTTTTGCAAGGTGCTGTATCAGGACCTTTAGTGAAATCCTGCATCTTGCACATGGTATCTACGATATGGATATTCTGTTGTGCGTCGTTTGTGGAAGGCGTAAATGAATGCCATGCAAATGTGTTCTATTGCCTTGGGTATTATCAGACTTATTGACTCTTATTAGAGCTGCTCTCATCCAGGCAAGTTGACACAATTCCATTAACATCTGGATGTGTGCGTGTAATTTGTGGTCAGGCTTTCAATCATCAGGACGTGAGTTATTCGCCACAAAGTTGCGATCCTCCTCTGTCGTGCTCTTGTCACCTCAGTATTTATATCACTCGTTGAGTCGAACCAAAGAACCATACAATCCCGACAATAAAGATAGGGACCATTTGGTGCATTGCGTCTGCACTGACTCTCTGAAAGAGCATCATGCCCTCGTCACCCCCTTCCATCTCGCTCGCCCGCGCACTAACTTTGGCTAATATAGTTAACCCACATATCTTCAGATACCACGGACAAAGTCCAATCTGCTCCGATATGGGAGAAAACTGGAGCATCCAGAGGAAATCCACACAGACATTGAGAGAACGTGAAAACTGCGTACAAAGCCAGAATCGAACACGGATCCAGTGCTCAGAACCACCTGATATGAGATGAGAACAAATCAACTGAGTTTCTTGTCAACCTGCAGGATGAGGATCGTGGGGTGGTCAGTGATGGTAATGCCGCTGACTGTCAAGGGGTGGTGCTTGGATTCTCTTCTGTTGGAGACTTTCATTGTCTGGAAATTTTGTGGGGCAAATGTTGCTTGCCACTCGTAAGTCCAATTCTGGATATTGTCAACGTATTGCTGCATTTGGATGTGGACTGTTTCACCTCTGTCATGTGGTTTATCTTATTTTGATATATTTACACTCAAATGTATTTACACCAACTGGAATACTTGACTTATTTCTTGTCTTCTGTCTTAGCATTGCAGTCCAATATATTAGAGCTTAAATCTTGTTTAGATATGAAATTTCAACCGACTGCAAGTCAAACCCGTGCACCGTTACATGAAATGCAGTATAATACACATTGTTACTGTAAATTAAATTTTCAAATCAAAATCATCTTATTTGATATATGAGCATTGTATTGCATTTTGCTGCATTGAACAATAAACATACAGTGGACATTTCGGCGTCTTTCCCGATGGCAACACGAACAAAGACAATACCTTGCATCAATAACAATTACGATCATTTCTTGGACCATGAGATGTCAAAGCATAATTAGACCATTCGGCACATAGAATCTGCTCAGCCATTCAATAATGACTGTTATGATTCTCATCCCCCTTCTCCTGCCTTCTCCCCAAAACTCTTGATCCTCTTATTGATCAAGAACCAATCGATCTCTGATTTAAATACTGTCCAGAGACCTCTGTGGCAATGAATTCCACACACTCATCACTTCCTGGTTGAAGAAGCTCCTCCTCTTCAGTTTAAAAGGAACGTCCCTTCACTCTGAGATTGTGCTCTCGTGTTCCAGTCTCTCCCACTCGTGGAAACATCGTCTCCACGTCCACTCTATCTGGGCGTCTCAGTATCCTGCAATCTTCAATTAGATTCACCTCATCTTTCTAAACTCAATTGAGTATAGAACCAGACTCCTCAACCACTCCTCATATGACAAACTCTTCATTCCTGGAATCATTCTTTGAGCCTTCTCGAGACCTACTCCAAGGCCAGCACATCCTTCCTTATATCTGGGGAACAAGACTGCTTACAATATGCCATTTGGGGTGACCAGAACATTATACACCCTCAGCAGTACATCTCTGCTCTTCTAATCGAGCCCTCCTGAAATGAATGCCAACATTGAATTTGCCTTCATAATTGCCAACTGAACCAGCATTTTAACCTTAGGAGAGTCCTGAACCAGGACTCCCAAGTCTCTTTGTGCTTCAGATTTTCTAAACATTTCCTCATTGAGAAAATAGTCTACACTTCTATTCTTCCTCACAAACTGCATAATCTCACATTGTATTCAATCTGCCACGTCCTTGCTCCCCCTCCTGGCCTATCCAGGTCATTCTGCAGCCTCCCCATTTCCTCAACAATACCTTTTCACTCTACATATATTTGTATCATTCGCAAATTTAGCAAAGATGTCCTGAGTTCCATTTTCCAGATGATTAATATATATAGTGAAAAGTTGAGGTCCCAACACCGACTCCTGTTGAACACCATTAGTCTCTAGTTGCCATCCAGAACAGGGCCCCCTTATCCCCACACTCTGCCATCTGTCTGATAACCAATCTTCTATCCATGCCAGTACCTTGCCTCGAACTGCAATGGCTCTTATGTTGTTCAGCATACTCCCATTGGTACCTTGTCTGGAAATCCTAATAAATCACTTCCACTGGCTCCCCTTTGCCTAACTTCTTCGTCGCCTCCTCAAAAAATTCAAACAGATTTGACAGACATCACCTGCCTTCGACGAAGCCATGCTGACACCGCCCGGTTTTAACATGCATTTCCAGGTACTGCGCAATTTCATCCTTAATAATGGACTCCTAGGTCTTTCCTACGACCGATATCAGGGTATGTTTCGCATCTTCTGCCTCCCTCCTTTCTGAAGCAGGGGTGTTACATTTGCCTTCCTCCTATCCTCTGGGACCTCCCCTGACTCCAAAGTTTCCTGAAACATCATCAGTAATGCCTCCACAATCTGCTCAGCTATCTCTTTCAAATCCTGGGGTATATTCCGTCCGGTCCAGGTGATTTATCCACCTGGACCGGATGGAATATGGGGTTATGCTACAACTGTACAGGACCTTGGTGAGACCACATTTGGAATATTGTGTGCAGTTCTGGTCACCTCACTATAAGAAGGCTGTGGAAGCGCTGGAAAGAGTGCAGAGGAGATTTAACAGGATGCTGCCTGGTTTGGAGGGTAGGTCTTATGAGGAAAGGTTGAGGGAGCTAGGGCTGTTCTCTCTGGAGCAGAGGAGGCTGAGCGGAGACTTAATAGAGGTTTATAAAATGATGAAGGGGATAGATAGATTGAACGTTCAAAGACTATTTCCTCGGGTGGACGGAGCTATTACAAGGGGGCATAACTATAGGGTTCGTGGTGGGAGATACAGGAAGGATATCAGAGGTAGGTTCTTTACGCAGAGAGTGGTTGGGGTGTGGAATGGACTGCCTGCAGTGATAGTGGAGTCAGACATTTTAGGAACATTTAAGCGGTTATTGGATTGGCACATGGAACACACTAGGATGATGAAACGGAGTGGGCTAGCTTGATCTTGGTTTAAGATAAAGCTCGGCACAACATCGTGGGCCGAAGGGCCTCTTCTGTGCTGTTCTATGTTCTATGTTCCATAATCGCAACGCCCCCTCCAGTTCGGGCTGGCGGAGCAGCCAATCAAAACACTTGGTGCCCTCGCGCCTCGGCTGCTGGTGTTTGGAGGTATAGCTCCTCCCCCAACCTCGTGCTGACTGACTGACCCTCTAATCAGAGCAGGGAGGCTCATACTCTGGCAACGTCCAGCCCCCCACCTACACGCTCGGGGTGTCTAACCCTCCAATCAGAGCAGGACGTTTTTCACAGTTTCCATCCAGTCTGCCCCCACACGATCTTGCTGTGTCACCCTACAATCGGAGCGGGATCTTTCTCTCCATGCTCCATCCAGCCCCTCCCACAGACATTGGTGCTGTCTGACCCTCAAGTGAGAGAGGGAGCTTCTTCCCCTTGCTCCATCTAGCCCCTCCTCCACACCCTCGTGCTGTCTGACCCTCCAGTCAGAGCGGGAGCTTTTTTACGGCTCTCCCCCTCCCACCCGCTCGCAGTTTTGCCTTTGGGGTTTAAAGCCTGAGTTCGCGAGGACGCTCCTTCAGTCTCCTCCACTCAGTCTGCTGTGGCTCTATGGCCACGCCAGTCGCTTCCAAATCACTCATAACCCTCAGTGAAAAAGTGGGTGTCAGGCAAACCCAGAGTGTGTGATTGTGTAGGGCTGAATGAAGCCAATTCTAGCTTCCTTCTCTTTTAGAAAACCAGCAGCAAAAAAAATACTCACAGAAACCCAGAGTTTGGGGAGGAGGGGGGGGGGGGCGGTGGGGGGTTGGAGGGTATTGATGGAGCGAATTCCCCTTTCATTCCCTCAGTGGAAAACCACGCGGTGCTCCTGCTGTAGGGTTGCTGAAGACGTCGCGACGCTTGGTGTCTTTTTCTGATTCCATCAGGTGTCTGGACGCGGCGTCCAGTTTTCCGTCGTTCCTGACAGACCGTCCAGCTACATCGATAATGCAGTCCAAGTCACAGTTACCAATATAAAGATCGTTTTAAGGGATTAATATTTGTATTGGTGATCATTAGAAATAAGGTACAATTTTAGGTGTGTTTAATTTACTGTTTCTGTGTCTGGAAGGGTCCTGTAGTTAGATTCAAGCTGGACAGAGGTTTATGTACGTGTGGAGGTTGGCAAAGTTCTAACTGAGTTTCTGTTGTGCTTAGAGAGACCGATGGCTTGAAGAGTAAATGAAGCGGCCAACAGAGGTGTGCAGTGTTGTTTATCAAATGGAGAGCCTGATAACGTATAACGCTGTCATGATTTACTTTAGCTAATTTGAGAACAGTTAGAAAAAGATCGCTGAGGTGTGAACAGCTCTTCAGTCTGCAACGGAGATGGAAGTAGGTGGATCTCGTGTTAGTACATTCTTCATTTCAATCCAAAAATAAATGTGTAGGATAATTTTATATCGAAAGAATTTTCTTTCAGAGAACTGAAGGCAGTTATTTATCCCTAAGTCCATCTTCCAGGCTCAAACATTCTGAACTCTCATCTTGAGATATCATCAGTGTTAAGTATAGATCAGAAAGCCCAGAGTATGTTATGAAGCCTGACTAAACCACAACTATCTTTCTATTTTATCTTTAGTGTGAGGATGAGGTGCTGCACTCCAGCTGTGAATCTGTTAACACAAGGACCATGTTATCATAACAAACTTTATATTCAATTATTCCCACTCTCTGATCGTTCCTCATATTCTGACATTTTTTTCCAAGGCTCCGGACAATTCCCCTTTAGAAGTTTTGATTTAATAATTTCCAAACATCCAGATTTGTCACCAGTGGTCTTAAATCTGTGACATCTGGTTACGAAGCCTGCCATCAGGGGAAATATTTTCACCCTATTTGCCGAGTCACAGCACCTCATTATTTTGAACACCTCTATCAAACTTCCACTTCTCCTCCTTTACTCAATGAAGAACAATCTCAACTTCATTAGTCAAACTACCTTGTGCTTTTTTTACGTTGACTCTCTAACCCACCAGATACAATAATATCTCGGTATCGACATTACTGCAGACGCAGAGAGCAACTAAAATCTTCACTTATTTTAATTTAGACAATCGTATAAAAATCTTGGTGATATTGAGTGTCGTTATCCAGTGAAACACAGGGTCCTCTAACAATAGGAGATCCTGTCAGATGTAATCAGTGGTGAAAGCTTCCACAAGTGAAATATTCCAATGGTCTTTACAAAATTGAACTTTGAAGTAAAATTTATTTATTTAATAACCAGGTTATCTTTCAAAAGCAACAACTTCTCACAATAGTCTGATCATTACATCTAAATTATCACCATGGAGACGGTTTTTGCCATGATCAACAATAGAGGATAGCTGCTGTGTGGCTTCATAGTGACAGGAGTTAATGTGTTAGAAGCATTGTCCATTTCAGGACTGATATTTTTATGAGTTAGTTCTGATCTCTTTCTCTTTGTGGATAGGTGCCGATCTGATTTGTAAAGCTTACAATGGTTGGAGCCTGGAGAAAGAACAGATCTACTCGTCATGTCATTCACCGTCGTGAGAAGAGTTTGGAGGTGTTGCGGAATGAATTTGTGTTGGGCCAGAACTTGGAGAATTGGAGTTTGATGATAGAATCATAGAACCCGACAGTGCAGAAAGAGGGTATTCGGCCCATCCAGTCTGCACCGACCACAGCCCCACCCCAGCCCTATCCCCATATCCCTACATATTTTACCCGCTAATCCCTCTAACCTGCGCATCTCAGGACCCTTAGGGGCAATTTTTTTAGAATCGCCAATCAACCTAACCCGCACATCTTCTGGACTGTGGGAGGAAACCGTAGCATCCAAAGAAAACCCACGCAGACACGAGGAGAATGTGCAAACTCCACACAGACAGTCACCCGAGCCGGGAATCGAACCCAGGTTCCTGGAGTTGTGAGGCAGCATTGCTAATCACTGTGCTACTGTGCCGCCCCGTGATGTGGGAGAAATCGAGGCTGACTGTTAATGGGACTCATCAGGAGGGTTGGAAAGGAGATTCACTGGGTTGATTCCAAAGTTGAGGGGTATGGCTTATGGAGAGAGAAAGAGCAGATTGGGACTATATTCACTGGAATTAAGAAGAGTAAGGGGGGATCTTATTGAAACATATCAGATTATGAAATGAATAGATAAGACAGAAGCAGGGAGTTTGCTTCTGTTGGCGGCTGAAACTAAAACTCGGGGACAGAGCCTCAAAGTAAAGGGGAGCACATTTAGGTCTGAGTTGAGGATGAACTCCTTTAACTAAAGGGTTGTGAATCTGCGGAATCCCCTGCCCAGTGAAGTAGTTGAGACGACCTGCTGAATATTTTTAAGGCAAATGTAGGCAGATTTTTGAACAGCAAATAAATGATGTGTTATGGATAGCGGTTGGGTAAGTGGAGCTGAGTCGAGGAAAAGATCAGCCATGAACTTATTGAGTGGCAGAGCAGGCGCGAGGGGTCAGATGGCTTCATTCTGCTCCGAGATCTTATGTTCTTATGCATCAGTGTCTGCATCACGATAATTAATAATGACTCCCACTTTCGTCATCGCCAAAAATACATTTTCTATTTTATATTCAAACTTGACAAACAGGAACCGGTTTCTCCTGGGCTTTGTCAGCGGTGTCATCCTCTGGAAGAAACATTAAAGCAAGTCCCTGTCTGTGCTATCAGATATACCTGTCTAGGAGTTGACACTGCATTAAACTGGTTCACCCTTGCCTCTCCTCTCCACCCCTCTCTCCATCCCCTCCACCCACCTCCCCGCCCTCCCCGCCCTCCCCGCGCCACACGCACACATATACACACACACCATCCAGGAGTCTCCGTTCACTGAAAGCAGCCTGGTACCCCAAGGGAGTGAGTACTGGGGAAGTGTGATCATTGCATCATGTCCTTTAAGTTGGTTATGGAAACGTACAGGGAATAATACAAAGAAACAGTATATTTCACGGCAGGAAAATTGACCTCCATAGGGGTCAGAATGGATCCGATTCAGATAAATCAGTATCAAATACCATCAGGCAAATATGCAACTGAACATTAAAGAAGATACACACTGGGTGCAATCAAGGGATATTCCCATGGAGGGGAAAGGCAGGGCAAACAAATCCAGAGCTCCCTCGATGGCGAAAGAGACAGACATTAAGATGAAGGACATGAACAAACGGGTGTATGTCAGATGTCAGGTGGAGCAACGACTTTTTCTTCTCCCAGCGTGTTAACTGTTCGCGCTCTACCCCTTTCTAAGCACAGTAGAAACCCAGTTTGAAGTTACCAAAAATCCCTCACATCCTGGAACGTTGTCCAGCATGAATCCAACTAGAGTTTCCTTCATCCAATACAGAAACACTAACTTAAACCCACTTAAAATTATACGTTATTTTCTCGCATTTAACAATGCAAATATAGATCACTAGCGCAGTTTTGCTGACAGAAGTAATCTGGAAAAACTAATCACAGACTCAGCTGTTTTGCTGTTTAGCTCCAATCCAGCAAGGATGTGGCTGAGAGAGTGGGATGGAGCATTGAAACAGGAATGAGAAGCGTTCGTGCGATGACACAGTCATGGCCCCAGTCTGAACGTGAATTGGGTCTGTGCTTGGTCCGTTTTTCAGGATCGCAGCTTGCATGTCATCATGAGCATGACAACGTTGGGGGAAAATATTTGGAGGAGCCAGAATGGAGGAGAATTATTCATAAACCCTCATGGTTTAAAGTGTCAAAGGCCTTTGTGAGGTAAAATAGGCCATTTGCAAGGATTGCTGCTGTCATCTGCATTTCTCTTGCAGTTGCCGCACAGTGAAGATGATGTCCGTTGTGCCCCTGAGTGAATAGAAACCACATTGGATCTTGGGAGGAGCGCTGCAGCCACAGGGAGAAGGTGATTAAGGTGGATTCTTGCGACGAATTTCCATGTGGCCAATAGCGGGGAGATTCCTGGGCAAGTTGCTGCGGTTGGGCTTGTCACCTTTCTTGAAAATAGTCATGATTGTGGTGTGCCTGAGATCTCCTGGCACGTTCTCTTCCTTCCAGAGATGGCAGTCAGGATGTGTACTCTCACCAATCATGATTCCCGGCCATGTTCTAGATCTTCAGCAGGGATTACATCTGCTCGGAGGGCAAGTTTTCCTTAGCTGTTTGATGGCCATTTCTACCTTGTGCCGGTTTGGGTTGTGCAGACATGGACATGGCAGCATGTTGTGTGATGGAGTCAGGGACACGCATGTTGATGATAGAGTCTTTGTTAAGGAGGCCGTTCCAACAGGCCCCAACTGCCTCCCTTTTCCTGATAAATATCTTTCCACTCTTGGATAGCAGTGGGATGGGGCCTTGGGTGCTTGGGCTGTAGGTGATCTCACCTGCGCCTCCCCTGCGTATCATGGTTGCCAGCTGACTGCGGGATCAGTTTATGTTTCTCCACCCACCATCTGTTCTTCAGCTGCTCCTTCAGGTTCCGAAAAAACTAGCACTTAATGCTTAGAACCATAGATCCCCCACAATGCAGAAGGAGGCCATTCAAAGAACAAAGAACAAAGAAAATTACAGCACAGGAAGAGGCCCTTCGGCCCTTCGGCCCTCACTTCAGCACCGACCGTGCTGCCCGACTGAACAAAAACACCCTACCCTTCCGGGGACCATATCCCTCTATGCGCATCGCGATTCATGTATTTGTCAAGGCACCCTTAAAAGTCACTAACTCCCCTGGCAGCGAGTTCCAGGCACCCAGCACTCTCTGTGTAAAAGATTTGCCTCGGAGATATCATTTAAACCTTGCCCCTTGCGTCTTAAACTGATGTCCCCTAATAATTGACTCTTCCATCCAGGGAAACAGATTCTGACTATTCACTCTGTCCATGCCCCTCATAATCTTGTAGACTTCTGTCAGGAAGCTTCTCTACATCCGACATCCGTTGTTCCAGTGAGAACAAACGAATTTTCGCCAACCATTCCTCAAAGCTAATATCCTCCATACACTCTCCTTTCCTCCTCCCATAACTACTCGATGTTTGTATTCTAACGGTTTGTTTTGACTGTGTAGCGCAATAAGCAATAATTTCACTGTATCCAAATCCATGTCACAATAATAAATCAAATGAAATTGAAATGTTATATTTTTCCATCTCCGGAGCTTAAGTCACCAAGGAGGATCAGCTTGTCGCCCATTGATATTTGGACCACGGATTGTTCAAGGCTGAAATAGAACTCCTCATTGTCTCGTTCTTAGCTTCCAGCACTGAGGCCTTCACGCTGAGGACTGGCGCACACTGGTTCTGGGCTACATTGACCCGAAGGTTCATGAGGAATTCAGTTGTTCCGCAAAGTGAGTCCCTAAAATGGCCAGCAAGCTTGTTTCTTATATTAAGGCCAACCCCATAGAGTAGCGATCTTTTTCTTTCCAGGAGAAAATGTAACCACCTACTTGCTACTTAAGATGGCCTTGCCTTTCCCACTGGGCCTCACTTCAGGCAGTAATGTCACTGTTGAAACGCCTGAGCTCCCAGGCAATGATAAGAGCACACCATTCCGGTCTGTCGCTGTTGGGATTGCCCATGAGGGCCTTGACAGCCCAGGTCCAAAACGTGTTTTGCTCTTGCAAAAATACACTTTATTTGTAAAATATCTGGAAGAACATTACAAACATTTCAAAGTGGCCATCACGCAAAGTGCAATAATATACAGTTTCTGGACAGATATCGTGTTGCACTCTGAGATGCTTCAATATAGTCAAAAAGACATTGCAAACATTGCAAAATAGTCATCACCAATAGTACGAAGGGATTTCAGTTCTTTACCTACCTCATGTTGAACTCTGAGGTGCTTCAATACAATTGTAACAAACGTAATATTTATTGCATAAATTCAATGTGAGTCAGATGTCCCGATGGAGTTCTGTACAATTCCCCTCCTTCCCTTCACCATGTCTGAAAGATCTTCGACAGCAATCTTTGCCCCTCTGGTGCAGCTGCCCCAAGCTTTTCTTTCGTTCAAAATATACTTTATTCATAAATTACCTGTAAGAAGCATTCAAAACAATTGAAATGATCACAACAGGAAAGCTCAGTGCAATGCACATTTTCTTGACAGATCCAAGCGCACTCCGAGCTGCTTCAATGCAGCAATGGAAAACTTGCAAACGTGGGCGGCACGGTGGCACAGTGGTTCGCACTAATATTTCATACCACCAGGGACCCGGGTTCGATTCCCGGCTTGGGCCACTCTGTGTGTGTGAAGTTCGTGCATTTTCACTGAGTCTGCGTGGGTTTCCTCTCACAATCCAAATATGTGTTGTTTAAGTGACAATAGGTTTGCAATGCTAAACTGTGACTTATTGTCAGCGGGACTAGGGGTAATGGCAACAGGACCTCGCTGGGATTGTGGTCAGAGCAGATTCGATGGGCAAAATGTCTTCCTTCTGCCGTGTACGATTCTATGTTTGATTTTTTTTCATTACAGATCACATAATGCTGTGCAAATTATATATAATGTTTATTTATTAGTGTCACAAGTAGGCTTACATAAACACTGCAATGAACTTACTGTGAAAATCCCCTAGGCGCCACTCTCCGGCGCCTGTTCGGGAAAATTTAGCATGGCCAATGGAGCGAACCATCACAACTTTCAGACTGTGGGGGGAACCTGGAGCAACCGCACGCAGACACGGTGAGGACGTGCCCCAATCTGGGAATTTAATACAAGTTCCTGGCGCTCTGCGACAGCAGTGCTAAACACTGCACCCTGTCAAGTAGGAGTGCCCCCTGTCAATTAGGAATGTCCCCTATCTCAGTTAGGAGTGCCCCCCTATCAATTTGATGTGCTCCCTATCTCAATTGGGAGTGCGCCTGTCAATTGGGAGTGTGCCCCCTGTCAATTAGGAGTGCCTCCTGTCAATCAGGAATGTCCCCAGTAAAGTAGGAGTGCCCCCTGTCAATTACGAGCTTCCGCTGTCAATTAGTAATGTCCCTGTCAATTAGGAGTGCCCCGTGTCAATTAGCTGTGCCCCCTGTCAATTTGGGGCGCTTCCTGTCAATTCGGAGTGCCCCTGTCAGTTGGGAGTGCCCCCTGTCAATTAGGAGTGCCTCCTATCCCAAGTAGCAGTGCCCCCTGTCAAGTAGCAATGACCCCTGTCAATTAGGGATGCCCCTTTTCTTAAATAGAAATGCCCCTGTCAATTAGGAGTGCCTCCTGTCAATTAGCAGCGCCCCCATCAAGTAGGAATGCCCCTGTCATTTAGGGTGCCCCCTGTCAATTAGGAGTGCCTTCTACCTTAATTAGCAGTGGCCCCTTTCAAGTAGGAGTGCCCCCTATCTCAATTCGGCGTGCCCCCTATCAATTAGAAGTGCCCGCTTTCTCAATTAGGAGTGCCCCCCATTAAGTAGAAATGCCCCTATCTCAATTAGGAGTGCCCCCATTCAATTAGGAGTGGCCCCAGTCAATTAGGAGTGCTACCTGTCCATTAGGAGCGCTCCCTGTCGATTAGGAGTGCCCCCTGTCAATTAGAAGTGCCTCCTAACTCAATTAGCAGTGCCCCCTGTCAAGGAGGACTGCCCCCTTTGTAGAAGGATTGTCTCCTATCTCAATTAGGAGCGCCCCCAGTTGATTAGAAGTGCCCCCTATCTCAATTAGGAGCGCCCCCTGTTGATTAGAAGTGCCCCCTATCTCAATTAGGAGTGCCTCCTGTGAATTAGAAGTGCCTCCTATCTCAATTAGGAGCGCCCCCTGTTGATTAGAAGTGCCCGTGTCATTTAGAAGTTCCGGTGTCAATTAGGAGTGCCCCCTGTCATTTGGGAGTGCCTCCTAGAACATAGAACAGTACAGCACAGAACATGTTGTGCCGAGCTTTATCTGAAACCAAGATCAAGCTATCCCACTCCCTATCATCCTGGTGTGCTCCATGTGTCTATCCAATAACCGCTTAAATGTTCCTAAAGTGTCTGACTCCACTATCACTGCAGGCAGTCCATTCCACACCCCAACCACTCTCTGCGTAAAGAACCTACCTCTGATATCCTTCCTATATCTTCCGCCATGAACCCTATAGTTATGCTCCATCCATCCACCCGAGGAAATAGCCTTTGAACGTTCACTCTATCTATCCCCTTCATCATTTTATAAACCTCTATTAAGTCTCCCCTGTCAATTGGGAGTGCCCCCTGTCAATTAGGAGTGCCTCCTGTCAATTAGGAGTGCCCCCTGTCAAGTGAAAGTTCCTGAGTCCTATTTTACCATTTCGTCACGCCCGCTTTCGGGCGCGAAAACGTGATAAAGTCGGATAAGAGGCCATTATCGTGATCTGCACCTGCGTCTGCGCAGATTGCCACTTTACTGAAACCCGGGAATGGCGGCGATCCGCTTCGCATCCAAAATGGGCGCAACGATGATTTAAATGTATTTGCATGCATTTAAATTGAATGAATGAACTGCCCGCCCAACTCTATCAGCATTTCCCCCTTTACCACCGCGTTTGCCAATACGCAACCACGCCATAATGGACCTGCTAAATAAAAGTCTGAATCGGGTGCTCCAGTTGCTGAACAGCGCGTTCAGCAACTGGAGCTCTCTGACTCAGATCAGTACCGAGGGAAAGGAGGGAGGCGGGTCAGATCTTTCTCTGGTTGGTGGGGGAGGGGGAGAGGGGCGATCATTGCCTGGTGGGGAGGGAGGAGGAGGTGGGTCAGGTGAGCCTCTGGAGGGGGGCGGTAGTAAGGCCACATCATTCTCTCGGGGGGCGGCGGGGGGTAGGGTAGTGAGGCCAGATCGTTGTCTGGAGAGGGGGGGGGGGGGTTGAGCGAGGCGAGACCATACTCTGGGGGTTTGGGGGGAGTGAGGCTAGATCGTTGACGGGGTTAGAGGCCCGTTCGCTCACTGGTGGAGAGGGGGGGGCAGATGGATCACTGGTTGGGGAGGTGGGGGGTGGGCAGGGGGGGTCTGCTGCCACTCTGCGGGCGATTGGTGGGGAGGGGGCAGAGGTGGCGATCGGTCTGGGTAGTGGGGGTGGTGGATCAGGGGGACAATGATGTGTGTGGGTAGTGAGGGGATGTGGATAAGGGGCACAGTGATGTGTGTGGGCAGTAGGTGGGTGGATAAGGGGAACAGTGATGTGTGTGGGGAGTGAGGGGTAGGATATGGGGGACAGTGATGTGTGTGGGTAGTGGGGGTGGATTAGGGGACAGTGATGTGTGTGGGTAGTGGGGGATGGATAAGGGGGACAGTGATGTGTGTGGTGGTGGGGGGATTGATAAGGGGGCAGTGGTGTCTGTGGATAGTGGGGGGGTGGATAAGGGGGACAGTGATGTGTGTGGGTAGTGGAGGGATGGATAAGGGGGAAAGTGATGTGTGTGGTTAGTGGCGGGGTGCCAGTGATGGGTGTGGGGACCATTGCTTCCGCTTTTTGCTCCCGGGCCACTTTCTCCGCTTTCTGCGGCCTGGGAGTGAACTGACAAGGGCGCGCTTTTTCAAATTCTTTTCCAAATGCGCACGCGCAGTTCAGAGTTCCGATCGTTTCGGACGCGCTAAGTTCCGCCCACAGCACAAAACGGACTGGAGATGGCTGAGTGCGTACGGGGGCGCCTGAAAGCAGATTTCCAAGTCGGATGTGTATTACGCCCAGATTCAGCACTTAGATTGAAAATGGTAAAATCGGGCCCGAAGTGTGAATTTAGCATGGTCAATCCACCTAACCTACACATCTTTGTACTGTGGCGGGAAACTGGAGCAACTGGTTGAAACCCATGCATACACTGGGAGAACATGCAGAGTCCACAGACAGTGACCCAAGCTTGGAATTGAACCCAGGTATCCGGCACTGTGAAGCACCAGTGCTAACCCCTGTGCCACCGTGCCTCCCCAATAAACTACAACATTCAAGTAGCTTCCCTACTTCTTACACCTGCAGTTCACCTATTTCAGTTCATGTGGTAGGACACCTCGATCCCTTTGTATTCTAGAGCTCTGAAGACTCTCACCGTTTCGATGAGATGTTTAATTTTTATTTTCCTGCCAAAACTTCACCCAAGAGCGGTGAGTCTGTTGAATTCATTACCACAGGAATTAGGTGATGCCAAGACATTGAATGTATTCAAGAGGCGGCTCGATATAGCACTTGGGGCGAATGGGATCAAAGGTTATCAGAGAAAGCAGGATTAGACTATTGAGTTGGACGATCATTCATGATGGTGATGAATGGCGGAACAGGCTCGAAGGGCCGAATGGCCTCCTCCTGCTCCTATCTTCTACGTTTCTATGTTTCTATGTATAACCGTCAATTTCATATTTTGCCACATCGCACTCCATTCGCCAGATCATTAGCCAATCACATAACCTAGTTGCGTCCCCCCGTATCCTACAACAAAGGACAAAGAATGAAGAAAATTACAGCACAGGAACAGGCTGCACCCACCATGCTGCCCGTCTGAACTAAAACCCCCTACTCTTCCGGGGACCGTATCTCTGTATTCCCATCCTATTCAATCGTCAAGACACCCCTTGAAAGTCACGACCATATCCGCTTGCACTACCTCCCCTGGCAGCGAGTTTCAGGCACCCACCACCCTCTGTGTAAAATATCTTGCCTCGTACATCACCTTTAAACTTTACCCCTCTCACCTTAAACCTATCCCCCCAAGTAACTGATTCTTCCACCCTGGGAAAAAGCTTCTGATTATCCACCCTGTCCATCCCTCTCATAATCTTGTAGACGTCTACCAGGTCACCCCTCAACCGCCGTCGTTTCAGTGAGAATAAAGCAAGTCTCTCCAACCTCTCCTTGTAACTAATGCCCTCCATACCAGGCAACATCCTGGTAAATCTTTTCTGTACCCTCTCCAAAGCCTCCACTTCCTTCAGCAGAGTGGTGACCAGAATTGAACATTATACTCCAAGTGCGGTCTAAATAAGGTTCTATAAAGCTGCAACATGACTTGGCAATTTTGAAACTCAATGCCTCGGCCGATGAAGGCAAGCATGCTTATGCCTTCTTGACTACCTTCTCCACCTGCATTGCCACTTTCAGTGACCTGTGTACCAGTACACCCAGATCCCTGTGCCTCTCAATACTCTTAAGGATTCTGCCATTTACTGTACATTTCCTATATGTATTAGACTTTCCAAAATGCATTACCCCACATTTGTCCGGATTAAACTCCATCTCCCAGCTCTCCACCCAATATATGTCCTGCTGTATCCTCTGATGGTCCTCATCTCTATCCGCAAATCCACCAACCTTTGTGTTGTCCTCCTTATGTTTTCTTCACATCTTCCTCTCACACCTGTATTTGTCTCGTCAAAAAATTTACTTCATCCAATTCATATGCATAAATGGCAAAAAAGATGCGGCCCCAGCAGTGATCACGGTGGCACAGTGATTAGCACTGCTGCGTCACAGCACCAGGGACCCAGGTTCAACTCCCTCGGCCAGCCCAGGAATTGGGTGACTGTCTGTGCGGAGTCTGCACGTTCACCCCGTGTCTGCGTGGGTTTCCTCCTGATGCTCCGGTTTCCTCCAACTGTCCACAAGACGTGCTGGTTAGGTGCATTGCCCATGCTAAATTTTCCCTCAGTGTCGCCGAACAGGCGCGGAGTTTGGCAATGCGGTGATTTTCAGTGACTTCATTAAATTGTTCATGTAAGCCGACTTTTTACACTAAGCTCAGATTAGTGTCCTAGGCCCAGCCATCTTCAGGTGCTTCACCAATGACCTTCCCTGCGTCATAAGCTCAGAAGTGGGGATGTTCGCCGATGATCGCACCATGTTCAGCACCCTCGTGACTCCTCAGATACTGAAGCAGTCCATGTTCTAATGCAGCAAGACTTGGACAATATCCAGGCTTGGGCTGACAAGTGGCAAGAAACGTTCATGCCACACAAGCCGGCAGATCGTTCGGACTGTAGGAGGAAACCGGAGCACCCGGAAGACACCCACACAGATACGGGGAGAGCGTGCTGACTCCACGCACATAGTGATCCAAGCCGGGAATCGAACCCGGGTCCTTGACGCTGAGGCAGCAGTGCTAACCACTGTGCCACCATGCCAGCTACCTTGCTTCTAAACTTTCTGGTTTGGCTCTTTAGTTGATAGCTTTGAAAATCTCCTTATCGCCTGTTCGGATACACAGAGGAGAATTTACCATGGCTAATGCACTTCTTTCAGTTTGTGGGAGGGAACCGGAGCACGCGGAGGAAACCCACGCAGACACGGGGGGAGAACGTTCAGACTCTTCACAGACAGTGACCCATGACATTCAATGACACATCTACTGCTGATTCCTAAGCTATTGATAGCCTGAGGTTTATCATTGACTAGAAACTAGGAAGTGATATGAACAGAAACTGAATGAGCAGACCAGAGGCGAGGAATCCTGCTACAAATAATAACCTTACTCCCCAAATCTTGCCTATCAACTAAAATATACAATTCAGGAGTACGATGAAATAATAATTGCCTGAATGATTGCAGCTCAAACAGCACGCAACAAGCTTGGTACCTCGAGCGCATTGGAACACAGAAACATAGGAACATCAGGATTACGAGCAAAAGTCTGCAAATTCAGCGCTTCGAGCCTGCTGATCTCTCCCTGGTCTCAAATCCAACTCCCCACCTGTTCCCCATATTACATTATTCCTTTTTTATTAGAAATATATCAATCAATTTCTTGAAGCCATTCAATGATTCAGACTCCACCGTGTTATTGGGCAGCGAGTTCCACAAATTCACCACCCTCTGCGAGAAGTAGTTCCTCCTCATCTCAGTTTTAAATCTACCACTTCTCAACCTATACCCTATGACCTCTTCTTCCAGATTGCTCCACAAGTGGAAACATTTGGTCTACATTTACTTTATCAATCCCTTTTAAAATTTTATATACTTCCATCAGATCCCCTCTCATCCTTCTAAACTCCAGCGAGTACAAGGCCAATGTAACAAAGAACAAAGAACAAAGAACAATACAGCACAGGAACAGGCCCTTCGGCCTTCCAAGCCCGCGCCGCTCCCTGGTCCAAACTAGACCATTCTTTTGTATCCCTCCATTCCCACTCCGTTCATATGGCTGTCTCGATAAGTCTCAAACGCTCCCAGTGTGTCCGCCTCCACCACCTTGCCTGGCAGCGCATTCCAGGCCCCCGCCACCCTCTGTGTAAAATATGTCCGTCTGATATCTGTGTTAATCCTCCCCCCCTTCACCTTGAACCTATGACCCCTCGTGAACGTCACCACCGACCTGCGGAAAAGCTTCCCACCGTTCACCCTATCTATGCCTTTCATAATTTTATACACCTCTATTAAGTCTCCCCTCATCCTCCGTCTTTCCAGGGAGAACAACCCCAGTTTACCCAATCTCTCCTCATAACTAAGCCCCTCCATACCAGGTAACATCCTAGTAAACCTCCTCTGTACTCTCTCCAAAGCCTCCACGTCATCTGGTAGTGTGGCGACCAGAACTGGACGCAGTATTCCAGATGCGGCCGAACCAACGTTCTATACATCTGCAACATCAGACACCAACTTTTATACTCTACGCCCCGTCCTATAAAGGCAAGCATGCCATATGCCTTCTTCACCACCTTCTCCACCTGTGACGTCACTTTCAAAGATCTGTGGACTTGCACACCCAGGTCCCTCTGCGTATCTACACCCTTTATGGTTCTGCCATTTATCATATAGCTCCTCCCTACATTATTTCTACCAAAATGCATCACTTCGCATTCATCAGGATTGAACTCCATCTGCCATTTCTTTGCCCAAATTTCCAGCCTATCTATATCCTTCTGTAGCTTCTGACAATGCTCCTCATTATCTGCAAGTCCTACCAATTTTGTGTCGTCCGCAAACTTACTGATCACCCCAGTTACACCTTCTTCCAGATCGTTTATATAAATCACAAACAGCAGAGGTCCCAATACAGAGCCCTGCGGAACACCACTAGTCACAGGCCTCCAGCCGGAAAAAGACCCTTCCACTACCACCCTCTGTCTTCTCTGACCAAGCCAGTTCTCCACCCATCTAGCCACCTCCCCCTTTATCCCATGCGATCCAACGTGTTTAATCTCTCCTCGTACGTCAACCCTTTCAACTCCAGAATCTACTTCCACACCCACAAATAAATCTATTTATTTTCCTGCAACAAAATGGTTATTTCAGTAAACCAAGCTGGCACTGCTTGAATCAGTTATGATTATCTAAATACAGAGCTGATATTCTCTGAATCCGTAACATCAGGCTGTTTCTCATCACAGATGTTAAGCTATTGTTTCCTACAACTCCTTCAACATTTCAAGAACTGTGTTTCTGAGTGATCGATGAGCTTGGACCTTTCTAAAGTGTGGGACATCTGGAAGATGACAAGCAATGTTTCCACTCAACCGTCACTAACTTCACCTGTGGCCCGAGAGTTCAGGTTTGGAAAAAAGAGCTGGAACGGTGGCATAGTGGTTCGCACTGCTGCCTCACAGCACCATAGACCCAGATTCAATTCTGGCGTCGGGTCACTGTCTTTGCAGAGTCTGCACGTTCTCCCTGTGTCTGTGTGGGTTTCCTCCGGGTTCTCCGGTTTCCTCCTACAGTGCGAAAGACGTGCTGGTTAGGTGCACTGGCCTTGCGAAATTCTCCCTCAGTTTAACCCGGACAGGCGCCGGAGTGTGGCGACTAGGGGATTTTCACAGCAACTTCATTGCAGCGTGCATGTAAGCCTGGTTGTGACGAATAAATAAGCTTTACTTTAAACTATACTGAGAGTGAATGTTTCCTTTCCCACTGCCATTTTACCCTTTCAGAGATTCCAAAACCAATGCCTTTTGAGTACTTACTGTGCAGTGGGTCCCTCAATGCTGACGCAGGAGCAGGCCATTCGGTCTGTGCCACCATGCCACTCTGGAGGAAAATAAATGCGAAGCAAGTTGACCTCGTATTTTTAATGAATATCTCTCCTCGGTGTTTACTGAAATAAGGAAAACAAGTGGTGATGTCTTGGGCCACATGCATGGTACTAGGGAGAAAGTATTGGCAGCCTTAAAGCACATGAAGGTGGAGAAATTCCCTGGGTCTGGTCAAGTGCATCCTCAGTTCATGCGGGAGCCTAGGGAAGATATCGCCGAGGCCCTTGCTGGGATATTTGCTCCGTCTCTTTCCACTGGCGAAGTTCTGGAAGGCTGGAGGGTGATTAATGCTATTCCGTTGTTTCAGAAGGGGAGCAAAGACAAAGCCAGCGAATGACAGGCCGCTGAGCCTTACGTCAGCGGTGGGTAAGTTACTGGAGGGGATTCTGAGGGACAGGATCTGCCAAGATTTGGATAGTCAAGGTCTGATTATTGAGGGTTATTTATTAGTGTCACAAGTAGGCTTACATTAACACTGCAATGAAGTTACAGTGAAAATCCCCTCGTTGCCACACTCCAGCGCTTAAAGGAGAATTTAGCATGGCCAGTGCACAGAATCAACACGTCTTTCGGACTGTGGGAGGAAACCGGAGCGCCTGGAGAAAACCCACGGAGACACGGGGAGAACATGCAACTTTCACACAAAAAGTGACCTAAGCTGGGAATTGAACCCGGGTCCCTGGCACTGTGAGGCAGCAGTGCTCACCACTGTGCCACCATGCCGCCCTAGGGATTAGGGATAGTCAACATGGCTTTGTCAGTGGGAAGTCATGTCTGATGAATCTTGTAGAGTTTTTCCAAGAGGTAACCAAGGGGATGGATGAGGGTCGGGCAGTAGATGTTGTCTCTATGCACGTGAGCAAGATCTTTTACCAGATTCCGCATGAGAGGCTAGTCTGGAAGGTGAGGTCACATGGGATCCAGGGAGAACTAGCAAATTGGATTCAAAATTGGCTGGATGGTAGGAAGCAGAAGGTTGCTTCTCAGCTTGGAGGCCTGTGGCTTGTGGTGTGCCTCAGGCGTCAGTGTTGGAACCCTTGCTATTAGTTATTTATATAAATGATTTGGATGTGAATGTACAAGGCAAGGTTAGTAAGTTTACAGATGATACTAAATTAGGAGGTATCGTTGATTGCGTAGAAGGTTATCAAAATTACAGGGGGATCTTGATCAGATAGGGAAGTGGGCCGAGGATTGGCAAATGGATTTCAATGCAGCTTAGAATGAGGTGTTGCATTTTGGAAAGTCAAACCAGGGTAGGTGGGGCCATGCGGAGTGTTGAGGAACAGAGGGACCTAGGAGTACAAGTATGTAGTTCGTTGAAGGCGACGTCACAGGTATACAGAGTGGTGAAGAAGGCGTTTAGCGCACTGGCCTTCATCAGTCAGGACATTGAGTATAGGAGTTGTGACATTATGTTATAGTTGTATAAGTCGTTGGTGAGGCCGCACTTGGAGTATTGTGTACAGTTTTGGTCACCCTGTTGTCGGAAAAACATTGATAAAATGAGAAGAGTGCAAATAAGATTTACAGGGATGTTGCCAGGACTAGTGGGTCTGAGTTACAGGGAGAGGTTGGCCAAGCTAGAGCTTTATTTCTTGGAAACAAATGCAAGATTAAGAAAATGCAATTGGGATAAGATGAATTAAAAAGAGTAATGGGATCAAAGGGAAACATGAGGTTTTTAAAAAATTATTGTTTGGAATGGGCGTCGCTGTCTGGCCAGCATTTATTGCCCATCTTTAATTGTCATTAGAGGGCAGTTGAGAATCAACCACATTGCTGTGGCTCTGGAATCACATGTCGGCCAGGCCGGGTAAGGACGGCAGATTTCCTTCCCGAAAGGACATTCGTGAACCAGATGGGTTTTCCCAACAATTGGCAATGGTTTCATGGTCATCAGTAGATTCTTAATTCCAGATACTGTTTATTGAACATACATTCCTCCAGCTGACATGATGGGAATCGAACCGGGTCCCCAGAACAATTGCTGAGTTGCTGGATTAATACGATCATAGAGTCATCAAATCCTACATTGTAGAAGGAGGCCATTCGGCCCATCGAGTCTGCACCGACCACAATCTCACCCACGCACTATCCCCATAACCCCATGCATTTACCCCAGCTAGTCCCCCAGACACTGAGGAGAAATTTAGCATGACCAATCCACCTGTCACACACGTCTTTGGAGAGTGTGAGGAAACCAGAGCACCCGGAGGAAACCAACGCAGATACGGGCAGAACATGCAGTTTCCGCACAGACAGTGACCCAAGCTGGGAATTGAAACCGGCTCCCTGGCGCTATGAGGCAGACGTACTAAGTACTGTGTCACCGTGCCGCCCATTAATAGTCTTACGATCGTACCACTGGGCAATCAGAAACAACTGAAAAGTGCCTGCAGTCGGGAATGGGTTAATGACCCTTGTCACACTTAAGCAGTAAGACCCGAACTCTGTGATTTTGTTTAGAACACTGCAGAGTCCATGTTTTTGTCAGAGTTCGGTGTTTTTCATGTCTGTGCCAGATAATAGGAACAGCTATTCCTCTGTCTCCATTTGTTATCAAGAAATGCGATTAACCCAGCTCGAAATAAGTTAAACAGTCTCCATTTTTATGTACCTTTGTTTAACACGATGGAGTTGGCATGTATACCTTCTGTCTTTGAATCACCATAGATTCATATATATATATATATATTCATCATACGTTATTCATCTTATCCTGATATAAAGTATTATACAAACCTGTATGTAGATTAGTTAACTTGTTTGTGCAAAACCTGTAATATTGTTTCAAGGCAATGGCGAACGATCGTGGCCTTGGAGATCGAACAAACTACGCAGAGGAAGATACTGCTAAAACAACAAGAATCTCACCATGAACAATGACAGACATCTTAGAGAATTGCAATGTAATGAGGGCGGGGCCCGGGACATATATAAACTCTGTTCTTACTTGTGTTCGATGAGAAGGCTGGGGGTCCACTGTTAGGAACTTCACTTCTCCCACAATTGTGAAAATAAACACTGCATTTTGATCTACTAATAGTGTCAGAGGTTTTTTAACCTACAACAATTGGGGGCTCGTCCGGGATAATCTGTTTACGGTCCGGTCGAATGGCCACGACCGGAGCACCGGAATAGATTATCGAACTCTAAATAGAGTGGGTCAAAATGCAGTGCGTAATCATCTGTGATAAGAGTGCGTGATGTTTAGACGTGAGTGAGATAGAGACTGTCTGAGTGATCGCCGGGGTTTGAAGGAAAAGCCTTCATGTGTAAGAGTTAGAAGGAAAGGCCTTCTAAGGAAAAGCCGGCTTAAAAAAAATAGAATAAGCGGTGGTACGGAGGGGTCTGATCAACCCTTACAGGTATCACCGGACTCCGATAAGAGCGACCTGGGAGAGGGAGAGCGAGAAGGGAGAAGAAGTCACTCCAGGTGGTGAGTATAAACTTATCAGTGTTATGGCGGGACAAAGACAGTGGGGACCCCCTGGGTCCCTGATAAATGAATTTATGACTAAGAGGGACAGACTCATAAAACAGATGATAACAGCGGGATGGGATTTAGACCATCCACTAGACCAACAACGAAAATGGTTGGAAAAGGAAAAGAAAAACAAAACTAAGAAAATTGGAGTTCTCTTAGTTCATCAATTGGCTGGATTAATTGAACAGGTTTCAGTCTCGGGTAAGAAATGGGCTGATGTCAAAGAAACAATTCAAATGTTAATCAACAAAGGGTTGAAAGAGCCTTCGAATTTGGGGAGCGACTCTTTAGAATATACCAAGAATGTTGGGGAGTACCCGAAGCTGCCCGAACAGATAGAGCCTTTTTACAAGCATTTAAAGATGGGCTGTCGCCAGCTCACCAAAAAATCCTTAAAATGGGAGTTCTCAATACCCAGACTTATGATGAATTAGTGGAATGGGCATATGGAATTAGAGATGGACCAGATGAGAAACCATACCTACAAATAAAACAGGAAAACGTTAGTGCAAACAGTAGAGAAGATAAACCAAAGGGTGCGTGCCATAATTGTAGGAAACTGGGTCACTTTGTCAGGCACTGTAGGGCTCCAAAGGGGGATAATGCACGTAGAAGAGGGTATGTGTATGTGATAATGAGGGAAACCCTAAACTTGGGTAATGTTGAAGTGAGAATGTGAGGCGTATGAGAAAGACAAAAGAGATAGACCAGAACGAGAGAGACTGCAAAGGAAAGACAAGACCGAGAAAAAGATTAGAACAGCAAGCCAAACAAAGGAAAGATAACAAACCAGAGATAATAGGCTTGCCAATGTTGTTCCAAAATCCCGATACGAATGAACAGGAGGGTAGAATCTACGTGTCTGCACTAGTAGGGGGCAGACCATGCGAAATGCTGGTGGACACGGGAACCTCCATATCTATCACTGATCTACCCTTGCCCACCACAAACAAAATGATTTATATAAGGGGTGTGAACGGACAGAAGACCCCTGCCTACTTAAGTGAAACCACCTTAGTAGAAATTAATAACCTGTATATACCTATGCGATTTTATGTATGTCAAAATAATGAAGGAACTATTATGGGAAATGACCTGATGAAAGAATACGAAGTCTTAATAGATTGCGGGAAAGGCGAATTGATTTGGCCCCGCCCCGATGGGAGAAAAGACAGGGTAGGAACATATGTTAACCATTTAGAAACCATCCATGCAGCATCTGCAACTGGACGCAACTGGCAGTTAGAATGTAATGGATTTGGCACCATTTGCGCCTCAATCCCCGGGGTATGGGCGGAAACAAACCTGGATACTGGATTAGTCAAAATTCCCCCTATACTCGTGGAAGGGCCAGAACATAAACCACACCGACAATACCCAATTAAGCCCGAGGCCAAAAAAGCAGTTGAAGAAATTGTAAAGGGATTGGTAAAAAGGGGGATACTATGGGAGACCACTAGTACCACCAGCTCCCCCACCTGGCCGGTGCCTAAACCAGACGGGAGTTATAGATTAACCATTGATTATACCGCTTTAAATAAAGTGACCCCAAGTTACACCCCATCGTGGCTAGTCCATCTACCATTTTAAACGGGTTATCACCATCCCATGGAATCTTTACGGTATTAGACATCGCCAATGGATTTTGGTCCATTCCCCTGGACTTTAATTCACAAGATAAATTTACATTTACCGTCGGTGATAAACAGTACACATGGACTAGGCTCCCGCAAGGCTTCCACAATAGCCCGGCTATATTTCACCGGGTAATGAGTAAGATATTAGAACAAGTAGAGGTCCCGAGGGGGAGCACAATCCTGCAGTATGTAGATGACATCTTAATAGCCTCCGAAACTAGAGCAGAACACCAGACGGCACTATACTCAGTCCTGAAACACTTAGAAGAACAGGGACTAAAGGCAAGCCACAGGAAGGCCCAAATAGGGAAAGCGCAGGTATTATATTTGGGACACCTGATATCCCAGGGGACCAAAGAAATGCCATTGGACAGGAAAACAGCCATACAGCAAATACCAAGACCAGTAGCCGTCCGAGGGGTAAGGAAGGTTTTGGGGTTGTTTAATTACAGCCGTAACTTTATACCAGAATTCGCAAGGCTAGCCGAACCAATACAAAGGCTAGTAAAAGGGGGGAAACCCGCTCTAGAAGTTATAGAATGGGGATCAGAACAGGAAAGGGCATATAGTAAACTAAAAGTAGAACAAATGAAGGCTCCAGGGCTTGGACTGCCTGACGCTAGTAAAGATTTTCATATCTATTGTAATAACGAGGGGGGGTTTTATTCGGCAGTAGTCACACGGGTCCATGGGGACAAACAGCGACCCGTGGGTTATTATTCCACAGTGGAGGGCCCCGTAGTAACCGGGTTACCCAGATGTATAGCCGCACTAGATTGAGTGGCATGGGCAGTAAAGGTCAACAAGCCCATCATAATGACGGGGAATATTGTTTTACACACCAAACATACTTTGGTGGAAATGCTGAACACAGGAAAATTGCGGTCTGTCTCAAACATGAGAAGGGCGAAGTGGGAGGCAGTGCTTCTCCCACCCACTAAGTCCATCACCATTGCACGAGACATGGGAATGAATGGTGAAGTGAAGGGTCTCCCCACTCATGTGGGGACGTCGACGAAGAGGTAGAGGAGAGTAGAATAAAAGATGCGCCCCTGGAGGCACCAGATTTGGTCCTGTTTGTGGATGGATCACGGAAATATGCAGATGTAGGCCCATTACGGGACAGGATTAGACGATATGTATTAGAGTTAAGCTCCCAATTAAAAGATATGCGGAAAACAGTACGGGACAAACAAATAGTGATAGATGAGCACAATAAACTAGAACAGACCCCGGAGGTACCCCCGGCGGGCAGCGAGGTTATGGTAAAAACACTACCAGGAAACCTGGATTTGCCCCCAAATGGAAAGGCCCCTATGAGGTCATTATCAGTGGAGACACCTGTGCCTGCATAGTATGCAAGGTAGGGGTGTCTGGAAGCATTGGACTCAGTTAAAGGAATACACCAATTACCGCAACAAAACAGTTAAAAGGGGAATAAAGGGTTAAAAGTAAACAAGCAGGTTGTAAGTTTCTCTCACTCGAGGGAGGGAGAGAGAGAGAGAGATGTAAGATGTAATTGCGATCGAGAGCCTCATGTGATGGAATGGGGTATAGCAGATCAATGCGAGTTTAATAAATTAATAAATTTTACGATAGGGGCATCGGACAGAGATTTGGGGAATGTGGGAATAATAGCATTAGATTACATCTGAAGAGTCGTAAGGAGAGTTACTGCATCTGCCTGTGTAAAGATAATTATTTTAGTAGGGATATTTAAAAGTGATAAAATAAATGGATTATTTGGATCAGGCTTTTGTTAAATTTGAAAATGTATTTTTGATAGAACTAAAGTTGAAAAGATAAATAGAAAGAATTATTCCTGCGTATTTGAAATGATGATTAATCACTTGTTTATGTTCCTCTGAGTTATAAGACTTGCAGTAATTTTAAGATATAGTCAAAATTTAACAGAGAAGGGAGTTACATAAGGTCGAATGGGAGTGCGTGTGTCATACTGGGAATTAAAATGTGTTACATGGATCAACCATGAAACTGTATTAAATGACAGAAAGGCTAAAAGGGAGTGCCCGCCTATAATACCAAATTGACAAATCAATATAATTAGAGATGAGGGAAATAATTCAGTGGAATAATGAGATAAGAAAATGCTGCGGAAGTATTTGTTACAAACGGTTAAAGATTAAAGTGATAAGATTTCTTGAATTTACTTCTGTTTTGAGTTGAATTACATTTTGGAAGGCAGCAGCATCAAAGCGACTGTTAATCAACGGTCTGTATTCTTAAATGTTTTACTTCCATCCCAGTTTAAGATGTTAAGTCTGAATAAATGTTGGAAGCTTCCATGTGTATCTATGTGTATCTGTGTGTTTAACAACGTGATTGCGTGAATGTTTTGTTGTTGTTCGTTTTAATGTTGAGAAAGGAGTTAGACCTTGGAAGGACCATGTGCTCTTTCCTTGTCTTGAAGTTGAAATTATAAGAGTTAGTTGAGAAGTTAAAAAAATAATAAGTAATTTGGTGAAAAATAGAAAAGCAGGAACAAAAGAATGAGGTGAATATACTGTCTATGAGTCAGTTTAAAGTCCATCAAATCAATGAATCGTAGTTCCGATTATCCCAATTTACAGCAGGAGATTAATCAGTTAAAACCTCAGTTGTTAATACAAATAAAGATGTTGTCCTTGAGTATTTTTAATTTGCATTTAATGCCAACCATTGAATACCATGAATTATTGGAACTTGTGTTGCCACTTAGTTACCGATATGAAATTCAAGACTTGTGTGATGTTCCGATAACATGCAACAAATTACATCATTTAAATCATCTCACATTGATGATAGTTCTGATAGTGTAACTAGTTAAAATTATATACTGCCATTGGAATTGTTCTATCTATTGTTCAAGGTTTTCCAAATCTAAGAACACTGCAAAGCTTAGAACCTAGCCAGCTAGGAAGCAAACCAAAACATTTCTAATCAAGTAACTCTTGCTATTGTTCTAAAAGTGCAAGGAGTTCTGATCTGGAGCTCAGTCTAAAAATGGAAACAGATTAATTTAAAACTAAATTAAGAGGGTTTTGAAATACCCGATGTAATTTGTAATATCTTGCACAATTAATATTAACATGACAGGGGGTGAAACCGGTTTACTGGAGAGAGACAGAAAAAGAGTTGGAGACTGGCTTTGCAGCCAGACTCAGAAATCTTGCATCATTTCGGTTATCTGTGTTTTTAAAGAGCGGTGTCTGACAGCATAAACTATTGACATCTGTGAGACCTTATGAGACAATCTGTCTAGAGAAGGATCATTTCTGCTGAAACATTGCACTTTCAAATATGGACAAGGAAATGATCAAATTAGATATAATGTAAGAATACATCATACAAAGATCGGAGTTGTATGGTATGTGATTTAAATGAGAAAAGCGATGCCTTTTGATAGAATTTGCAGCTGCAGCCAGTGCAAAGTGTTGTGTGATTCGCACTAAGCCAACTGAAGGGTCTGTTTATTTCTTCAGAATAAACTCGACAGATCTGAAGTAAATATGCCTTTCTTTAAACATTGTTTTCGAAATAACGGTTATTTTAGAGAAAGAAGGAGAGAGAGAGAAAGCAGCCATACAAGCAGTCTCCAGCTACATCAACAACTTGGCCATGAGAAAGTTTGTTTACCTTACATCGTCCTATCAGAGAATGCAGCTAAGTTTCTAAGTTGGACTCAGAATTCCAAGCTGCCGAGGCCAAATGAGCTTAAATTAACTTAAAGCATAGCACAATTAATTACATTGGGCAAAACTACTTTGCACTGGCGAAGGCCATACAGACATCGGGAAAAAAATGTGGATGAAGGTATTGCCCACCATACTAAATGAGTTTAAGGGTTGCTACAAACCAAACAACCAGATTAACCCTTTATGAGCTAATGACAGGACGGACGATGCAATTACCAAAAAGCATCATAACAGGTGGGACCGATGTAGGTCCACTAACAGATAAAATCAAGAGATATGTTTTGGAACTAAGCACCCAACTAAAAGGGATGCATAAATCGGTAAAAGACAATCAAGAAATAAGAGATGCAGAGAGAGCTTGAAATGCTCCCTGACAGTCCCAACAGTGGGATGTCCTAGTAAAATATTACCTAACAAATCAGGGCTTGTACAAAAATGAAATGAGCCGTATGAAGTTATAATTAGTGGAGATACCTGTGCCTGTATATACTCAGTTGAATATGCTGAAATTAATTGGAAAAATATGTGATATACTCCACTTACAGATATAAGCAAACAAAGTGACCTCCAAGCAAGCTGAACGGGTTCGCGGATCCGCGGTGTTGTGCGTGGGCGATATAGCCTTTGGACCATTGTATAACGGTCGCAAACAAAAGAACAAAGAACAAAGAACAGTACAGCACAGGAAACAGGCCCTTCGGCCCTCCAAGCCTGTGCCGCTCCTTGGTCCAACTAGACCAATCGTTTGTATCCCTCCATTCCCAGGCTGCTCATGTGACTATCCAGGTAAGTCTTAAACGATGTCAGCGTGCCTGCCTCCACCACCCTACTTGGCAGCGCATTCCAGGCCCCCACCACCCTCTGTGTAAAAAACGTCCCTCTGATGTCTGAGTTATACTTCGCCCCTCTCAGCTTGAGCCCGTGACCCCTCGTGATCGTCACCTCCGACCTGGGAAAAAGCTTCCCACTGTTCACCCTATCTATACCCTTCATAATCTTGTATACCTCTATCAGATCTCCCCTCATTCTCCGTCTTTCCAAGGAGAACAACCCCAGTCTACCCAATCTCTCCTCATAGCTAAGACCCTCCATACCAGGCAACATCCTGGTAAACCTTCTCTGCACTCTCTCTAACGCCTCCACGTCCTTCTGGTAGTGCGGCGACCAGAACTGGACGCAGTACTCCAAATGCGGCCTAACCAGCGTTCTATACAGCTGCATCATCAGACTCCAGCTTTTATACTCTATACCCCGTCCTATAAAGGCAAGCATACCATATGCCTTCTTCACCACCTTCTCCACCTGTGTTGCCACCTTCAAGGATTTGTGGACTTGCACACCTAGGTCCCTCTGTGTTTCTATACTATATATCGCGCGGGATATTAGTAAGTGATAAGATGCTTCTCATGCTGATGCTCACGACCCTGGCCCTGTTAGCCATAGCAGGAGAATATAAATTGAATTATGAGTTAGGGGTGAAGCACAGTGATCATCTCTGTAATGATGACTCTGTCTATTGTATGAACACCTTTGTGTATATGTCTTATCTGTATGCATCACAATCGAATCTGAGCAAATGCTGTGTCTGTTCACACATTCCCATGCACGGAGGAAAGGGAGGAATTCCCTTATTTCCTATCCCTTTATCAGCTCCAGAAGTAATTGAATGGGTTTTAAATAAGGAATGGAACCCAGAAAGGGACCAGGCAACTGACATTTAAAACCCCATCGGGTACCACTATGCAGGGTATCAGCAACAGTGATGTTGTTTCAAGGCTAGGGGCCGGAGGGTGCACTTTATCGTACTTTAAGAAGAATTACCAGCCCAGCTACAACAGATCAGATTCCCCACCCTACTTCATTGTGAAAAATAAACAAAGGGGATCTATCTGCCTGATAAGAAATGGAACCATACCTGTTGGCCGTAGCTACTGTATACAACAGATTGATATCACTGATGACGCTGAGGCCATGATACAGGTCACAATCCAGTGCCCCATAGCCACTGTCCCGGTTAGCCTCTCCTCCGCTTATGTAAGCGCGATGACTGCATATAATGGTACCTATTTTGTCTGTGGAAACGATGCCTATCCGTGGTTTCCCTGGAATTGGACAGGATCGTGTTATTTGGCATATGTGGTGCCTTATGTTCACCATTACATTGACTTATGGGACCACCCCGAGATACACCTGCTTAGGGCTAAGCGAGCCATTAGTGAGACAGAACGATTCTTCATGATAGCCTACCCATTTTTTGGGACAGCAAAGGCAGCACAGGAACTTATACGGATGGCCACAACCCTAGAGAAAGTTGCAAATAAGACTAAGGATGGGTTCGAGGAGGTGAGCACGGCCATCTCTGAAATGTCAGCAGAGGTCGTAGCTATTCGGACTGTGGCGTTACAGAACTGATTGGAACTCGATTGTGTGCTAGCCTCCCAAGGTGAAACATGTGCCATAGTTGGCTTCGAATGCTGTACGTATATTCCCGAAGCTTCGGAGAATATAACTCGCTTAGCAGATCATATTAAGCAAGTAGCAAAATCAATACAGGAAGAAGGGAACCAATAGCATGATTATAACCCTCCGGGCTGGCTGGGGCAATGGTTCGGGTCGTGGGGTTCATACCTGATGCATGGATTGATTGTATCAATTGTAATTGTAATTACTTGCTGTTTTTGTATGGCATTATTGAACGCCTGCTGCAAAACAGTAACAGCGCGAATTATGACAGTCGCAAGTGTACAGGCGAAGGGGGCAGACCTCCCGACCAAGGAGCTAGGCCCATTCCCCGATACAATGTGGTTCTGAGTTGGTCATAAATGCCATGTTTGGACCTGGCATCCGACCAGAAGGGGGGAGTGCAGTCGGGAATGGGTTAATGACCCTTGTCACACTTAAGCAGTAAGACCCGAACTCTGTGATTTTGTTTAGAACACTGCAGAGTCCATGTTTTTGTCAGAGTTCGGTGTTTTTCATGTCTGTGCCAGATAAAAGGAACAGCTATTCCTCTGTCTCCATTTGTTATCAAGAAATGCGATTAACCCAGCTCGAAATAAGTTAAACAGTCTCCATTTTTATGTACCTTTGTTTAACACGATGGAGTTGGCATGTATGCCTTCTGTCTTTGAATCACCATAGATTCATATATATATATATTCATCATACGTTATTCATCTTATCCTGATATAAAGTATTATACAAACCTGTATGTAGATTAGTTAACTTGTTTGTGCAAAACCTGTAATATTGTTTCAAGGCAATGGCGAACGATCGTGGCCTTGGAGATCGAACAAACTACGCAGAGGAAGATACTGCTAAAACAACAAGAATCTCACCATGAACAATGACAGACATCTTAGAGAATTGCAATGTAATGAGGGCGGGGCCCGGGACATATATAAACTCTGTTCTTACTTGTGTTCGATGAGAAGGCTGGGGGTCCACTGTTAGGAACTTCACTTCTCCCACAATTGTGAAAATAAACACTGCATTTTGATCTACTAATAGTGTCAGAGGTTTTTTTACCTACAACAGTGCCTGAAGGGGTATTTTTGAAATGTGAATTAGTCTCGTAGCAGAAAAAAACAAGTGATTACCTGAGTGGCTAGGCGGAAACAATGGCCTATAGAAGAGGCGACTTCAAGTGGAGGGATGAGGGACCAATTTGCATCTCTCTGCTAAGAGGCTGGTCCACTGGGTGCGTAATATCAAAGGGAAAAAATACATACACACAGCAAGATAACTGGAGAAGAGTGGGGGGGAAGCAACTACAACCATAGCCACGCACCGTTGTAGAAAGATCGTTTGTGGGCCCCATAATGGCACAGCAGTTAGTATTGCTGCCTCACAGCTACAGGCACCCAGGTTTTGATTCCTGGCTTGGGTCACTGTCTGTGTGGAGTCAGCACCTTCTCCCGATATCTTAGTCGGTTTCCTCCGGGTGCTCCGGTTTCCTCCCACAGTCAGAAGGACGTGCTGGTTAGCTGCATTGGCCATGCCGAATTAACCCTCGCCGGAATCATAGAATCCCTACAGTGCAGAAGGAGGACATTCAGCCCACCGAGCCTGCACCGACAACAATCCCACCCAGGCCCTATTCCCATAACCCTACATATTTACCTTGTTAATCCCGTGACTCCAGGGGCAGTTTAGCACGGCCAATCCCCCCGAACCTGAACATCTTTGGACTGTGGGAGGAAACAGGAGAACCCGGTGGAAGCCCATGCAGACACAGGGGAGAATGTGCAGACTCCACACAGACAGTGACCCAAGGCTGGAATTGAACCCGGGTCCCTGGTGCTGTGAAGCTGTAGTGCTAACCACTGTGCCAGCGTGTAAATTAACTGGCCCTGGAGTGTGGTGACGAGGGGATTTTCACAGTAACTTCATTGCAGTGTTGATGTAAGCCTACTTGTGACACTAATAAATAAACTTTAAACTTTAAATCTTTATTTCCCAAGTCCCTTCCATGTACTGATATTTCCCTGTGGAAGGTGAAGAACTGAGAGATTGAAGTCAGCGCACAGATATATCCACATGGATAGAGAGATGGGAAAAATCTCTTTGCAGCAAACACATATCTCTGGTGAATGGAGATTTACTGATTGACTGCAATCGGAACACAGGACCAGAGGAAGGAAAGATACTGAACCGGTACAGTCAGTGCACAAATATCTTGCTGTTAATGGAGGAATCAATTGAGAGATTTCAAAAAGTTAGCACCAATCCCTTTGTGAATGGATTTGATTTGATTTATGATTGTCACATATATTGGTATACAGTGAAGATTATTGTTTCTTGTGCACTATACAGAGAAAGCATACCGTTCATAGAGATGGAAAGGAGAGAATGCAGAATGTGGTGTTACAGTCAAAGCTAGAGTATAGAGGAAGATCAACTTAATATATTGCAGGCCATTCAAAATTCTGACAGCAGCAGGGAAGAAGCTGTTCTTGAGTCGGTTGGTGCGTGACGTCAGACTTTTGTATCTTTTTCCTGACGGAAGAAGGTTGAAGAGAGAATCTCCGGGATGCGTGGGGTCCTTGATTATGAAGGTGGAAGAGAGTATGCCTGGAATGCCTGGTTTCCTTGATTATGCTGGCTGCTTTTACTGAGATTGAGTCAATGGACGGGATGCTGGTGTGGGTGATGGACTGGTTTTTGTTGACGATGGTTTGTAGTTTCTTGCGGTCTTGGGCAGAGCAGGAGTCATACCAAGCTGTGATACAACCAGAAAGAATTATTTCTATGGTACAACTGTAAAAGTTGGTGAGAGGTGTAGCGGACATGCCAAATTTCCTTCGACTCCTGGGAAAGGAGTCCTGAGGAGGAGTATGATGGATTCCAGTCAATGGACATGTACATCCCTGAGAGACATTGGTTGAAAAATCATGCCACCTGAGTACTGATATCTCTCTGCAGCAATGATCAATATATCTTCCCTTATTCTGTGTCTTTGATGTGAAATGTAATTGAAACATCATGTGTTCAAGGTTTGCAAATTGATTTTCTGGTGAATTTAATTCTCTATTTTGATATTGCATCATCAAATCCTCAGTGCCAACACTGTACTGCACACTAAGAGACTAAATCGGTTGGGATTATATTCACTGGAGTTGAACATAGGGATTGGGATGTTTGGCTGCAATTCTATAAGGCACTGATGAGGCCACACCGAGAGTATTGTGTCCAGTTTTGGTGTCATTATCTGAAGAAGGATGTTCCCGGAGTACAGTGAAGGTTTACCAGGCTGATTCCTAGGGTGACAGGTCTGTCACATGAGGAGAGACTAAATCGCTTAGGATTATATTCACTGGAGTTTAGAAGAGTGAGAGGGGATCTCATAGAAACTTATGAAATTCTAACAGGGTTTTTTTAATATAATTTTTTTATAGAAACACTACAGTACAGAAAGAGGCCATTCAGCCCATCGAGTCTGCACCGACCACAATCCCACCCAGGCCCGACCCCCATATCCACCCACTAATCTCTCTAACCTTCGCATCTCAGGACACTAAGGGCAATTTTTAGCATGACCAATCAACCGAACCCGCACATCTTTGGACTGTGGGGGGAAACTGGAGCACACCCACGCAGAGAACGTGCAAACTCCACACAGACAGTGACCCAAGCCAGGAATCGAACCCAGGTCCCTGGAGCTGTGAAGCTGCAGTGATAACCACTGTGCTACCATGCCGCCCCTGGTTAGAAAGGTAGATTCAGAAAGAATGTTCCCAATGGTGGGAGAGTCCTGAACTGGGGGTCATAGTTTGAGGATAAGAGGTAACCCTTTTAGAACTGAGGTGAGGAGAACTTTCTTCACCCAGAGAGTGGTGAATGTGTGGCATTCACTACCACAGGATGTAGTTGAGGTCAAAACATTGTCTGATTTCAACCAAGAATTTACATATCGCTTTTGGGGCTGAAGGGATCAAGGGATATGGGGAGAAGGCGGCTCAGGATATGGAATTTGATGATCAGCCACAATCAAAATGAATGGTAGAGCAGGGTCGAAGGGCTGAATGGCCTACTTCTGCTTCGAGATGCCACGTTTCTAATATGTTTTATGGAACCAATGATCTGGGTGTACAGGTACACAGGCCACTGAAAGAGGCAATATAGGTGGAGAAGTTAGTCAAGAAGGCAAACGGCATGCTTGCCTTCTTCGGCCTAGCATTGAATTTAAAAATTGGCGAGTCATGTCGCAGCTTTATAGAACCTTAGTTAGGCCGCACTTGGAATATAGTGTTCAATTCTGGTCGCCACACTACCAGAAGAATGTGGAGGCTTTGGAGAGGGTACAGAAAAGTTTTACCAGGATGTTGCCTGGTATGGGGGGCATTAGCTACGAGGAGAGGTTGGGGAAACTTGGTTTCCTCTCACTAGAACGACGGTGGTTGAGGGGAGACCTGATAGAAGTCTACAAAATTATGAGCGGCATGGACAGAGTGGATAGTCAGAAGCTTTTTCCCAGGGCGGAAGAGTCAATTACTAGGAGGCACAGGTTTAAGGTGTGAGGGGCAAGGTTTAAAGAAGGTCTATGAGGCAAGCTTTTTGCACAGATGGTGGTGGGTACCTGGAACTCGTTGCCAGAGGAGGTAGTGGAAGCAGATACGATAGTATCTTTTAAGGGGCATCTTGACAAATATGTGAATAGGATGAGAACAGAGGGATATGGTCCCCGGAAGGGTAGGGGGTTTTAGTTCAGACGGGCAGCATGGTCGGTGCAGATTTGGAGGGCCGAAGGGCCTGTTCCTGTGCTGTAATTTTCTGTGTTCTTTATTCAAAGTTATTGTTGACGAGACAGTGCCCCTTGATGACGTTCACTATCTTTCATTACATTACTGCCTAGTGGCGCTCTGTTCAGAATGTACAATCTTGTTGGGTTCAAGTGAAAATGGTTAATTGCTCTAAATATTTGATTTGATGTATTATTGTCACATTTATTAACATACAGTGAAAAATATTGCTTCTTGCACGCTATACAGACAATGCATACTGTTCATAGAGAAGGAAAGGAGAGAGTGCAGAATTTATTCTTACAGTGATAGCTACCGTGTCGAGAAAGATCAACTTAATGCGAGGTAGGTCCATTCAAAAGTCTGACAGCAGCAGGGAAGAAGCTGTTCTTGAGTCGGTTGGTGAACTCAGACTTTTGTATCTTTTTCCCGATGAAGAAGGTGGAAGAGAGAATGTCTGGGCTGTGTGGAGTCCTTAATTATGCTGCTTGCTTTGCGGAGACAGCGGGAAGTATAGACAGAGTCAATGGATGGGAGGCTGGTTTGCGTGATGGATTGGGTTACATTCACGACCTTTTGTAGTAACTTGCGGTCTTGGGCAGAGCAGGAGCCACACTAAGCTGTGATACAACCAGAAAGAATGCTTTCTGCAAACGTGGTGAAAGTCTTAGCTGACAAGCCAAATTTCCTTCGTCTTCTGAGAAAGTAGAGGCATTGGTGGGTTTTCTTAACTATTATGTCGGCATGGGGGATCCAGGACTGGTTGTTGATGACGGGGAAACCTAAAAACTTGAAGCTGTGGACCATTTCTACTTTGTCCCCGTTGATGTAGACAGGGGCATGTTCTCCTTTACGCTTCGTCAAGTCGATGACAATCTCCTTTGTTTTGTTGACATTGAGGGAGAGATTTTTGTCACCGCACCAGTTCACAAGATTCTCTATCTCGTTCCTGTACTCTGTGTTGTCATTGTTTGAGATCCGACCTACTACGGTGGTGTGGACAGCAAACTTGAAAATCGAATTGGAGGGGAATTTGGCCACACGGTCTTAGGTGAATAAGGAGTATCGTAGGGGGCTGAGAACACCGCCTTGTGGGGCACCGGTTTTGAGGTAGATTGTGGAGAAGGTGTTGCTGCCTATCCTTACTGATTGTAGTCTGTGGGATCGAAATTTCAGGATGCAGTCACAGATGGAGGAGCCGAGAACCAGGCCACGGTGTTTGGAGATGCGTTTTGTGGGAATAATAGTGTTGAAGGCTGAGCTGTAGTCAATAAATAGGAGTCTGACAGAGGTGCCGTTGTAATCCAAGTGTTTCAGAGTTGAGTGCAGTCCCAGGGAGATGACATCTGCTGTGGACCTGTTGGGGCATTAGGCAAACTGTAGTGGATCCAGATAATCCAGGAGGCTGGAATTGATTCGTGCTATGAGTAGCCTTTCGAAGCACTTCATAGTGATGCATGACAGAGCCACTGGCCGATAGTCATTGGGGCGCGCTGCTTGGTTTCTCTTAGGTACCAGGATGATCATCCTGAGCTTCAGCTCCTGAGCTGCTGCATTAACCCGTTTATTTATGCCGTGACCCAAAGTAAATTCAGGGACGAATTGAAGAATGGGGTGACATATCAAGTGACATTATTGCTAAAATATTTGAAGAATCAACCTCGTGAAACTCATCATGAATTTGTATCTTGTGAATCCAGGATTCCATCTGCCTGTTTTCTCAAATGCCTGGCTGCCTTTTCAACTGCATAGTGTCTCACTGTGGGTTCCATCCAGCATTGTGTGGTGCGGTAAAAGGACTGATGTGATTGCTTAACCAGCAAAGGCTGGTACCTGCCCTGTTTGTGGTAAGGTAGAGTCCATGGACCATGTCTAAGTTCACTGTATTCAGCTGCACTTCGTTTTTAGTTATCTCACAAACGTTTTATTAAAGTTTTATTTGCGCTTCAGCCTCATGCTCCTGATTTACGGGAACCCGGTGCGGAAGGGGACGGGGAAGGTGGAGGACCGCCCCTTGCACCTGCTCCTGGGCCTGGCCAAACGAGCTATGAACAGGTCCAGACAGTGGGCGACCGAGGGAGCTGCCCAGCCCGACTGTCTGCCCCTTCACCGCGGCTACATTCATTGCTGGGTGTCCCTGGAGAGGGAGCATGCAGTGTCCGAGCGCACCATCGAGGCATTCCGTGCTCGTTGGGCACCACAGAGACCGGCGTGGATTATTGATTCCTTTAACCACATTTTTATTTCATGTTTTAAGATTACAGAAGAACATAAGAACGTAAGAAATAGGAGCAGGAGTAGGCCATCGAGCCCCTCGAGCCTGCCCCGCCATTCAATAAGATCATGGCTGATCTGAAGTGGATCAGTTCCACTTACCCGTCTGATCCCAATAACCCCTAATTCCCTTACCGATCAGGAATCCATCTCTCCGTGATTTAAACATATTCAACGACGTAGCCTCCACCACTTCAGTGGGCAGAGAATTCCATAGATTCACCACTCTCTGAGAGAAGAGGTTCCTCCTCAACTCTGTCCTAAACTGACCCCCCTTTATTTTGAGGCTGTGCCCTCGAGTTCTAGTTTCCTTTGTAAGTGGAAAAAATCTCTCCATCTCTACCCTATCCAGCCCCTTCATTATCTTATAGGTCTCTATAAGCCTAACCTCAGTTGTTGGCAAAATTCTAGAATCCATCGTTAAGGATGAGATTTCTAAATTCTTGGAAGTGCAGGGTCGGATTAAGACAAGTCAGCATGGATTTAGTAAGGGGAGGTCGTGCCTGACAAACCTGTTAGAGTTCTTTGAAGAGATAACAAATAGGTTAGACCAAGGAGAGCCAATGGATGTTATCTATCTTGACTTCCAAAAGGCCTTTGACAAGGTGCCTCACGGGAGACTGCTGAGTAAAATAAGGGCCCATGGTATTCGAGGCAAGGTACTAACATGGATTGACGATTGGCTGTCAGACAGAAGGCAGAGAGTTGGGATAAAAGGTTCTTTCTCAGAATGGCAACCGGTGACAAGTGGTGTCCCGCAGGGTTCAGTGTTGAGGCCACAGCTGTTCTCTTTATATATTAACGATCTAGATGACGGGACTGGGAGCATTCTGGCCAAGTTTGCCGATGATACAAAGATAGGTGGAGGGGCAGGTAGTATTGAGGAGGTGGGGAGGCTGCAGAAAGATTTAGACAGTTTAGGAGAGTGGTCCAAGAAGTGGCTGATGAAATTCAACGTGGGCAAGTGCGAGGTCGTACACTTTGGAAAAAAGAATAGAGGCATGGACTATTTTCTAAACGGTGACAAAATTCATAATGCTAAAGTGCAAAGGGACTTGGGAGTCCTAGTCCAGGATTCTCTAAAGGTAAACTTGCAGGTTGAGTCCGTAATTAAGAAAGCAAATGTAATGTTGTCATTTATCTCAAGAGGCTTGGAATACAAAAGCAGGGATGTACTTCTGAGGCTTTATAAAGCACTGGTTAGGCCCCATTTGGAGTACTGTGAGCAATTTTGGGCCCCACACCTCAGGAAGGACATACTGGCACTGGAGCGGGTCCAGCGGAGATTCACACGGATGATCCCAGGAATGGTAGGCCTGACATACGATGAACGTCTGAGGATCGTGGGATTATATTCATTGGAGTTTAGGAGGTTGAGGGGAGATCTGATAGAAACTTACAAGATAATGAACGGCTTAGATAGGATGGACGTAGGGAAGTTGTTTCCATTAACAGGGGAGACTAGGACGCGGGGGCACAGCCTTAGAATAAAAGGGAGTCACTTTAGAACAGAGATGAGGAGAAATTTCTTCAGCCAGAGAGTGGTGGGTCTGTGGAATTCATTGCCACAGAGGGCTGTGGAGGCCGAGACGTTGAGCGTCTTCAAGACAGAAATTGATAAATTCTTGATTTCTCGAGGAATTAAGGGCTATGGGGAGAGAGCGGGTAAATGGAGTTGAAATCAACCATGATTGAATGGTGGAGTGGACTCGATGGGCCGAATGGCCTTACTTCCGCTCCTATGTCTTATGGTCTTATGGTCTTATGGTCTATATGATCCCCCCTCAGCCTTCTAAATTCCAACGAATACAAACCCAATCTGCTCAGTCTCTCCTCATCATCAACACCCCTCATCTCTGGTATCAACCTGGTGAACCTTCTCTGCACTCCCCCCAAGGCCAATATATCCTTCTGCAAATAAGGGGACCAATACTGCACACAGTATTCCAGCTGCTGCCTCACCAATGCCCTGTACAGATGCAGCAAGACATCTCTGCTTTTATATTCTATCCCCCTTGCGATATAGGCCAACATCCCATTTGCCTTCTTGATCACCTGTTGCACCTGCAGACTGGGTTTTTACGTCTCATGCACAAGGACCCCCAGGTCCCTTTGCACAGTAGCAAAAGTTCCCCTTCTGCTTTGTCTTTTGTTTCGGAGGGTTCCCTTCTTTTTGCGGGTGTGCCTTTCTTGCTTTGTCCCTCAGCTTATTTATTTGATTTGCCAAAATGATTGGCTGGGGTTGGCCACTTGCTTGCTCATTTTGGCGCTCGCTGTCACACTGAATAAGTTACGAAAATTGAGCAACAGTAAAATGATGCCTCTCCTACTCGGTGAAGATCTTAGTATTGCACCCAGTGAGATTAACTGAGAGATCTTAGACTTATACTGTAAATGACAGAACCCTTAGGATCATTAACATACAGAGGAAACTGAGTGCACAGGTCCAGAGACCCATAAAAGAGGCAACACAGGTGTGGTATGGCTGTTGGGAGGCTGGTTGTGGAAGAGGCTGCTGGGTGGGGGGGCGGGGGGTCTTTCGGCAATGGTGTTGATGAATGGGAAGAGGGTTGCAGGAGTCCTTTTAAGGGTAGGGGGTTGGGTTCAGATCCATGTAGTGTTGTAAGGGGCTTATCGAGGGGAGGGATTTGTGTGTCAGGGTTGGCTTATGTTGGGCTCTAGGGGGTTGGGAGAACTCCCTCTATTTGTGGCAGTTGGGGAGGGGTTGAATTCCCACTGTGAGGCTGGTTACTCAGTGAGTAGTGGGATATTTCCTTTGTTTTGCTTTGATTCTTTCCTTCCCTTCTGTTGTCAGCATTCTTGTCTTTTTCTTGGCTTTGAAGCGTTGAGAGTGGGATGGATCTGTCCCCGATCTAGGGTTTGATAGGGGGAGGAGATGTGTCCCACTTTCCTCTTGCTGAACCATTTTTTTCTTTTGGAACTCATCCAGTTCCCTCTATCCTTTATGGTCCGTTGCCCTCAGTGTCCTGGCCGCCATGCTCTCCTACTGGGCTCATTTATTTCCCTCTGTTTATTTATTGTCGTGTCTTACTGGGGGTGAGTGGTGAAGATTGTGTTCCGGTGTCCAGGTCTGTGGGAGAGGGGAAAGGGAGGGTGCGGTTTGGGGTTTTTTATTATTTTGTTGAGGGGTTTTTATTTGTTTGTTTCGGGGACGGATGTTTGAGCTGAAAGTGTTTGAGGAGCTTGAGCTGGGAAGGTTGGGTTGGGGAATGGGATGTGTGCATTCGTTGTTCTCCATCAGATTCTATGTTTCTCAGTTTTTTATGCCTATTTGTTGGCATTGCACTGTCGGGTCCAGGGGTGGCACAGACATTGGATGATTAATATTTGACAAGTGCTCACGAACACCGAGGTCACGAATTATATCATGTTCATTGCTCAGTATTAGATCCGGTAATGCTTGATCCCTTGTTGCATCCAAGACATGCTGCCATAGGAGGCGATCCCAGACCCAGTCCAGAAAATCATTTCCTTCCCGGCAGGTACATATCTGTCTTTCCCAGTCTATTTTAGGATTAGAATACTCCATTCGTACTCACTCTGCTTTGATTACACAGTTGTCTAATTTCAGCATTGACACCATCTAACACTTCTGGGCTCCTGCCGCATGGTCTACATGTAACACCTATTGTGGTTTTGGTTCTATAAAGATTCAGGAGGAGTTTCGGCCCATCTTGTTCACGCTGGTCCAAGGAGACTCAAGTACATTTCCTAATCCCACATGCCTGAACCCAGCCCATAGAAACATAGAAACGTGAAGCAAGAAGTGGCCATTTGGCCATTACGGCCTGCTCCCCCATTCATTCTGATCATGGCTGATCATCCAACTCAATATCCTGAACCTGCCTTCCCACCATAACCTTTGATCTCCTCCGCTGCAAGTTCCATATCTAACTGCTTCTTGAAAACATTCAATATTTTGGCCCCAACCACTTTAAGTGGTAGAGAATTCCATAGGGTGCCCACTCTCTGGGTGAAGAAATTTCTCCTCATCTCTCTTCCAACTGTCCACCCCTTATCCTCAGTCTAGTTCTGGACTCCCCCACCATTCTTTCTGATTCTACCTTGTCTGACCCTGTTAGAATATTATAGGTTTCTATGAGATTCCCCCCTCATTCTTCTGAACTCCAGCAAATACAATCTTAATAGTCTCAATCACACATCATACTTTAGTCCTGCCATCCCAGGAATCAGTCTGGTAAACCTTCTCTGCACTCCCTCGAAAGCAAGGACATCCTTCCTCAGATAAAGAGAACAAAACTGCACACAATACTCCCGGTGTGGCCTCACCAAGGCCCTGCATAATTGCAGGAAGACATCCCTGCTATTGTACTCGAAACCTTTCGCTATGAAGTCAACATACCATTTGTCTTATTTACTGCCTGCTGCACCTGCATACTTACCTTTAGTGACTGGTGTACGAGGACACCCAGGTCTCATTGCACATTCCCCTCTCCTCGTTTACAACCATTCAGATGATAATCTGTAGATCCAGGCCGTTTTAAAGGAGTTCAGGGTCTCTGCCTCTACCCGCAAATAAGGCAGTGAATTGGATAACAACAACAACCTTCAATACGTCATGTCCCCTATGTCCCTTGGTTCTGGACTTCCCCAGCGAGGGAAAAGTTTTTATCCTGTCCATTCTACATCTTACCCTCATAATTTCGTACATCTCTATCAAGTCACTGCTCAACCTTCTTTGTTCCAAGTAAAATAATCCCAAGCTATCCAATCTCTCCTCATAGCTACACTTTTCTGCACCCCTCATAGGATCATAGAATCCCTGCAGTGCAGAAGGAGATGATTCGGCCCATTGAGCCTGCACCGAACACAATTCCATCCAGACACTTTGCCAGTAAGTCCACATATTTACCTTGCTAATCCCCATTACACAAGAGTCAATTTAGCATGGCCAATTCACCAAACGAGCACAGCATTGGAGTGTGGGAGGAAACTGGAACACCCGCAGGAAACACACGCAGACATCGGCAAAACGTGCAAACTCCATACAGATAGTGGCCCGAGGCTGGAATTGAACCCGGGTCCCTGCTGCTGTGAGGCAGCAGTGACAACCATTGTGCCGCCGTGCCGCCGTCAATCTCCCTCAGACACCTCTAATCATCCCCCACCCGGCCAAGCCAAACTAATCTCCCCTATCTATCAGAGGACTTCAAAGGGGTCTGCCCACATCTGCAGCTTCGGGTCTCCCTGGGCTAGTAGGGGCAGCCCTGCCTTGGCACCCCCATCCCTGAGAGAGTGGCAAGATTAACTCCTTACTATCAGCCTGAGCCTACCCAATCCCCAAGACCCATGAGGGGCCCTTCATATGCAGCCTGGTAGCAGCTAAGAGGCTAATGGCCTCCGGACGAACCTCCTCAATTCCCCCTGCAGGAGCAAGGTGCGAAGCACAGGTGTCAGTACAAGTGGACAGTGCCACGGAAACTGCCAAGGTTTATGGCCTGAAGGGGGGCTGAGCAACGAGGGGTCTGGAGGGGGAGGGAACTGACAGGAGTGTCTGAGGTGGGACTGGAACTGAGTGGGCTGTCTAAGTGGTGAGGGGGTTGAGTGGGTTTCTGAGGGTGGGGGCGGGTGTGTGCGGAGTCTGCGGAGAAGGGGGCTGAGTGGGATTCTGAGGGGGACGGGGTCGGGTGAGGTTCTGAGGATGGGGGCGGGTGAGTGAGGAGTCTGAGGAGAAGGGGGCTGAGTGGGATTCTGAGGGGGACGGGGTCGAGTGGGGTTCTGAGGGTGGGCAGGGCTGATTGAGGTGTCTGAGGGTGAAAGAGGCTGAGTGGGTGTCTAAGAGGGAAGGGGACTTCGAAAGGATTATGGGATAGTGACTGGCTGGTGTCGGTGAAGGCTCGATGGGCTGAATAACTTCCTCCTGCACGGTTTCAATTCCATGATTCTATGATGTAAGCACGGATTGCTATTGATTAACAAGGGATGGAATTGTCCTTTCCCACCCACTACGATTCCCCTGGCAGACACGACACGGATCATACAAAAGTCCGTTGACCTCAGGAGGGATTTTCTGGCATTGGAATGAACACGACCGGAAAATCATAGAATCATCGAGGTTTACAGCATGGAAACAGGCCCTTCGGCCAACTTGTCCATGCTGCCCTTTTTATACACCGCTAAGCTCGTCCCAATTGCCGGTATTTGGCCCATTTTCCTCTATCTTACCCATGTGACTGTCTTAATGCTTTTTCAAAGACAAAATTGTACCCACCTCTACTACATCTGGCAGCGTGTTCCAGACACTGACCACCGTCTGTGTGAAATAATTGCCCATCTGGACCCTTTTGTATCTTCTCCTTTCACGTTAAAACTATGCACTCTCGTTTTAGAATCCCCTTCCTTCGGGGAATGATATTGACTATCTAACTGACCTATGCCCCCCATTATTTTGTCGACCTCTATAAGATCACCCCTCGGCCTCCTACACCCCACGGAAAAAGTTCCAGTCTATCACGTTGCTCCTTAAAACACCAACAATCAAGTCCCGATACCCTCCTAGTAAACCTTCTCTGCACACTTTGTACTTTAATAATATCCTTCCTATAACAGGGTGACCAGAACTCTACACAGTATTCCAGGTGTGACCTTACGAATGAATTGTACAACTTCAACAAGTTGTCCCAACTCCTTTATTCACTATTCTGACCAATGAAAGTAAGTATGCCGAATGCCTTCTTCACCACTCTGTACTCCTGTGACTCCACTTTGAAGCAGCTATGAACCTGTAGCCCCAAAAGTATTTGTTCTCTAACTGTCCCCAATACCTGAGTATTAACTGGATAAGTGCTGCCCTGGTTCGACCTATAAAATGCTTCACCTCGCATTTATCTCAATTAAATTCCAACTGCCATTCATCAGCCCACTGGCCCAATTGATCAAGATCCCATTGCAATTGAAGATAACTTTCTTCACTGTACACTATGCCACCAGTCTTGGTGTCATCTGCAAACTTACTAACCATGCCTCCTAAATTCTCATCCAAATCATCAATATAAATGACAAATCACAGTGGACCCACCCATGGTGTTCGAATTCACACGTTATTTTCTCCAAGAGTATGGGTTCAGACTTTCCCCAATCTTTTCACTGACAAGATACTGACAGCTCTACATTTCCATGTTTAAAATGTTCTCTCTTTACGGGCAGGTTGGGGGAACTTTTGCACAATCTGTTCCTTTTATTGTCACAATCCCATCTCCCAGCAGGATTGAAAGATACTGGTCAGCCCTTCCGATATTCCCAAAATTCCTTCCGTCAGGAACGCTCACACAGACCCAGACTTTTTTGTGATGCATTTACAGGAAATATTTTGGGTGAAAAATATGAACCTGTTTGTTCAGTGACGTAATTACTGTTGGGATTAATTCCGTCGGTACTCATCGTGTCTCTGGAGCATTCCCATCCGTGCTTCATATAGGAATCCTCCCAATGTTATCCACAGTGTCAGAGGTTGCTTCACAGTGATAAGCGGCTCCAGAGAGAGGAGGTCGAGGGATCAACATTGGGAGAAAGAAATTGAAAGCTTTCTGCAACGGATCTGAATCCAGGAAAGGTAGATCTGGATGTTCCCACAATGGATCAGCATCTGAGGGGAACAGATCTGAATGTTACAATAAATCAGAGGAGTTTAGATGCGATACTTTACACTCTTTCTGTAGATTGGATATCTTCAGCTCTGCGTATCCAATGTGTACTGATACTGATTCAACACTTTTACTATCCAATCCTGGCTGTTGTTGGTGTCCCTGGTAAGTTTCTCCACTGATTATTAATTATGTAACCCATTTTAACTCTGCCACTCTTGCCATCTGCTCTACCCTGTTTCTGACTGTTGCTTCTGGTGTGCGCCCTTGTCCAGTTATCACATCTACAACGCACTGATCACCATGTCAATGCTGCCTGTGTTGTTAAGTTGAGTTCATAAAGATGTAAAAGATATTTAGAAATATGTGAAAGAATTGTAAAAACGTTTAGAGGGAGAAAAGTGTGTGGTCCCTTTGAAAAATTGTTTTTGTTCGACGCTAGGATGTTTAAATTGCAGAGTACACAGAGACTCTAAGTTGCAACATTTGTTTCAGAGGCCAAAAGCATCGTGGTTGCCTTTGTAACCGGCTCTGCGGGTTTTGCATTGTGGTCAGCACAGTAAGAAGTCTCATAACACCAGGTTAAAGTCCAACAGGTTTATTTGGTAGCACGAGCTTTCGGAATGTTGCTCCTTCCGATGTGGAGGGATGGGTTGGTAAGTTTGCCGACGACACGAAGGTTGGTGGTGTTGTGGATAGTTTGGAAGGATGTCAGCAGCTGCAGAGAGACACAGATAGGATGTAAGACTGGGCGGAGAAGTGGCAGATGGACTTTAACCCGGATAAATGTGTAGTGGTCCATTTTGGCAGGTCAAATGGGATGAAGGAGTATAATATCAAGGGTAAGACTCTGAGCAGTGTAGAGGATCAGAAGGACCTTGGGGTCCGGGTCCACAGGGCACTAAAATCGGCGTCGAAGATAGAGGAGGTGGTTAAGAAGGCGGATGGTTTGCTGGCCTTCATCTATCGAGGGATTGAGTTTCGGAGTCGGGAGATAATGATGCAGCTTTATAAGCCCCACGTCAGACCCCACTGAGAGTACTGTGCTCAGTTCTGGTCGCCTCATTACAGGAGGGATGTGGAAATTATTGAAAGGGTGCAGAGAAGATTTACAAGGATGTTGCCTGGATTGGCTGTCATGCCTGATGGGGATAGGTTGAGGGAGCTCGGGCTTTTCTCCTTGGAGAGACGAAGGATGAGAGGTGACCTGATAGAGGTGTGCAAGGTGTTAAGAGGTATCGATCAGGTGGATTCTCTGAGGCTTTTTCCCAGGGCTGAAATGGTTGCTACGAGAGGACACAGGTTTAAGGTGCTGGCGAGTAGGTACAGAAGAGATATCAGGGGTAGGTTTTCCACTCAGACGGTGGTGGGTGAGTGGAATGGGCTGCTGGCAGTGGTGGTGGAGGCAAACTCGATAGGGTCTTTTAAGAGGCTTCTGGGTGAGTACATGGGACTTAATAGGCTTGAGGTTTATAGGTAAGCCTATATATAAGCCTATGTAGGTAGGGACATGACCGGCGCAACTTGTGGGTCGAAAGGCCTGTTTGTGCTCTAGTTTTTCTATGTTCTTCAGGTGAGCGAGGAGCTGTGTTCACAAACAGGGCATATAAAGACACCAACTCAATTTACAAAATAATGATTGGAATGCGAGTCTTTACAGGTAATCAATCTTAAATGGACAGACAATGTGAATGGAGAGAGAGTTAAGCACGGGTGAAAGAGATGTTTATTGTCTCCAGCCAGGACAGTTAGTGAGATATTGCAAGCCCAGGCAAGTCGTGGAGGTTACAGATAGTGTGACATAAACCCAAGATCCCGGTTGAAGCTGTCCTCATGTGTGCGGAACTTGGCTATCAGTCTCTGCTCAGCGACTCTGCGCTGTCGTGTGTCATGAAGGCCGCCTTGGAAAACGCTTACCTGAAGATCAGAGGCTGAATGCCCGTGACTGCTGAAGTGTTCCCCGACTGGAAGTGAATGCTCCTGGTGATCGACGATCTTGGGTTTGCAAAATCTCACTAACTGTCTCGGCTGGAGACAATACACATATTTTTAACCTGTGCTTAACCCTCTCTCCACTCACAATGTCTGTACCTTTAAGACTTGATTTACCTTTAAAGACTCACATTCCAACGATTACCTTGTAAATTGTGTTTGTGTCTTTATATGCCCTGTTTGTGAACAGAACTCGCACTCACCTGATGAAGGAGCAGCGCTCCGAAAGCTTGTGCTGCCAAATAAACCTGTTGGACTTTAACCTGGTGTTGTGAGACTTCTGACTTTACTTACCCCAGTCCAACGCCGGCATGTCCACATCATGGTTTTGCGTTGTGCCAGCCTATGAGTTTAAATAAAACAGCGTAAGGGAACCTATCAGATTTGAAGTTACTGATGTTGCCAACCTCAAGCCAATCTGAGTACAGGGTTGTTGATAGGTCATTAGGATTATAAAAAAGAACACAACTGCCTTCAGGGCAGACCCACCAGTGCTTGAGCCAGGAGTGCAACCAGAAGCAGGGCCCGATCACCTGAAGCAGTTAGATTTAAAACAGATATGGGGAGAAATTACTTCTCTCGATGGGTGGTGAATCTGTGGAATTCATTACCTCGGAGTGCGGTGGATGCTGGGACATGGTAAATTTGAGGAGACAGACAGAGTTTTAATTAGCAATGGATTGGAGCATGGACTGGGGGGGGGGGTCGGTTCGTGGCGGAGGGGGGGGGGGGCTGCTTGGAAATGGGAAGAGGGGCTGGGTACTTAAGGGTTAAGGGTTTACCCGACAATTGTCCAGAAGGCCTATTCCACTGGAGAATTGTGCTGTGCCTGCTACCATCTGACAAACTGATTTCAATCACTGACATCAGATCATAGTTACAAAGAAAACAATAGAGGGGGAAAAGCTTTTGTAACTTTGGATTTTATTTTAAAGGTGCAGACGGTGCCCCATATGGGACAGCCCCACACACATTACCCCCACCACCCGCCGCCCCCCCCCCCCCCCCACCCCCTCGGTATTCCATTCTCATCATGCAGAAGGGACTCTTCAGTTCTTGGCAATAAAATGAAACAAACCTTACTCCAACTTGTAAAGCAAACACAAAGCTTTAATAAAGAAACTTAATTACTCCAACATTCGAGGCCTCACCCTGGGCCATTCCAAGCTCCCACAAGCCCCAGCAGCTCCTTACTTTAACTGAGTCAGCTGGGCTGCTGACTACCACATCATTTTCCCTTTGGTTACATAGTTTAGTGGGTCAGCTGACCCTTACGGCTTGTTTCCATTGGTCACTACAACAGATCCAATGTGGTTCTGTTGGTTGTTACATTGGTTCCATTCTAACATTCCACTCACACCCGCCTCTCCCACGACCTGATCCCTGCCAACCCAGCCAGCCTGAACCCATCACTTCCTGGACACTCCATGACCTCAGCAAAACTCAGAGAATCATAGAATCACACGGTGCAGAAGGGGCTCTTCGGTCCATCGAGTCTGTACCGACACATTAGAAACACCTGACCTGCTCACGTAATCGCACTTGCCAACACCTAGCCTATAGCCCTGAATGTTATAGCGTGCCAAATGCTCATCCAGATACTTTTTAAAGGCTGTGAGGCAACCCGCCGCTACCATTCTCCCAGGCAGCGCATTCCGGACAATCACCACCCTCTGGCTAAATTCCTCACATCATAGAATCAAAGAATACTACAATGCAGAAGAGGCCCTTCAGCCCATCGTGTCTGCACTGACTCATGAAATGCCCTGACCTGCCCACCTAATCCCATTTACCAGCACCTGGTCGATAGCCCTGAGTGTTATGATGGGCCAAGTTTCATCCAGGTACTTCTTAAAGGATTCCAGACCATCACCACCCTCTGGGTAAAAGGGATTTTCCTCACATCCCCCCCAAACCTCCTGCCCCTCACCTTGAAGCCAAATCCCCTCGTGACTGGCCCTTCAACTAAGGGGACCAGCTGCTCCTCATTCATTCTGTCCATGTCCCTCATAATCTTGTGCACCTCGATCAGGTCGCTCCTCAGTCTTCCCTGTTCCAAAGTAAACTGCCCAAGCCTATCCAAACTCTCTTCATAAAACCATCAGACAGAGCAATACAATTGGGCCATTCGGCCCACCGAGTCTGCTCCGTCATTCAATCATGGCTGATATTATTCTCATCCCCATTCTCCTGTCTTCTCCCCGGAACCCTTGATCCCCTTACTGAACAAGAAGCGAGCTCTGTCATAATGATACTCAATGAACTGGCCTCCATAGCCATCTGTAGCAACGCGTTCCACAGATTCACCACCCTCTGGGTGTAGAAATTCCTCCTGATCTCAGTTTTAAAGGACTGTCCATTTACTCTGAGGTTGTGTCCTCTGAGGCATAACTTACATGCTGCGTCCAAGGCAGGATTCTGGTGAATCTCCTCTGCAGCACCTTTGACTTGGCCCCCACATCCTTTAACCACACACCACACCCCCCCATGTCATCTGACTCCCCAATGTGTCCGAAACACGATCCGCCCACCCCAAGCAACAAACTTACCTTAGAAACTTACCTTTTCCCATTCAATGGGACATTTAAACTCACCTGCTTCCTAGCAGTAAGTCCTGTAAATAAAGCTTCGTGTCTGTCTTCACCCCTCGAACTGGGAAAAAGCTTTGCTTTTTGAGTTTTGAGTTTTCAGAGCTGCAAGCTTCTCGGTGTCCAGATCACCAACAACCTGTCCTGATCCCCCATCCAGTGCTATAGTGAAGGAAATTTGGCATGCCAGCTACGACTCTTCCGAACTCTTACAGATAAGACCATGAGACCATTCGACATAGGAGCTGAATTAGGCCACTCGGCCCATCGAATCTGCTCCGCCATTCAATCATGGCTTGTTTTTTTTTCTCATCCCCATTCTCCTGCCTTCTCCCCGTCACTCTTGACCTCCTTATTAATCAGGAACCTATCTATCTCAGTCTTAAAGACATTCAATGACCTGGCCTCCACAGCCTTCTGTGGCAAAGCGTTCCACAGATTTACCACTCTCTGGCTGAAGAATTTCCTCCTCAACTCTGTTTTAAATGAGAGTCCCTTCAGCCTCAGGTTGTGCACTCTGGTTCTAGTTTTTCCAACGAGTGGAAACATCCTCTCCACGTCCACTCTATCCAGGCCTCGCAGTATCCTGTAAGTTTCAACAACATCCCCCCTCATCCTTCTAAACTCCAACGAGTACACACACAGATTCCTCAACTGTGCCTCAAATGACAAGATCGTCATTCCAGGGATCATTCTTGTGAATCTCCTCTGGACCCTTTCCAAGGCCAGCACATCCTTCCTTAGATACTGGGCCCAAAACTGCTCATAATACTACAACTCGGGCCTTAGATAGCCTCAGAAGTCCATCCTTGCTCTTGTATTCCAGCCCTCCCAACATGAATGCTAACATTGCATTGTCTTCCTAACTGCCAACTGAACCTACACGTTAACCTTAAGAGAATCGTAAACAAGGACTCCCTCGTCCCTTTGTGTTTCTGATTTCCTAAGCATTTCCCCATTTAGAAAATAGTCTATGCCTCCATTTCTCCTTCCAACGTTCAAACTCTCACACTTTTCCGCATTATATTCCACCTGCCACTACTTTGCCCACTCTTCTAACCAGTCCAAGTCCTTCTGCAGCCCCCCTGCTTCCTCAATACTATCTCTCCCTCTACATATCGTTGTATCATCTGCAAACTTAGCAACAGTGCCTTCAGTTCCTTCTTCCAAGTCGTACATGCATATTGTGAAAACTTGTGGTCGCAGCACCGACCCCTGACGCACACCACTAGTCACCGGGTGCCATCCTGAAAAAGACTGTTTATCCCCACTCTGCCTTCTGCCAGTCAGCCAATCCTCTATCCATGCAAGGGTCTTACCCTTAACACAACGGGCACTTAACTTATTTAACAGTCTCCTATGTGGCACCTTGTCAAAGGCCTTCTGGAAATCTAAACAATTCACATCCACTGGTTCTCCTTTATCTCGCTTCCTTGTTACCTCCTCAAAGAACTCTATCAGATTTGTCAGACATGAGCATCCCTTGACAAAGCCGTGCTGGCTCAGTCCTACTTTATCCTGCACTTCCAAGTACTCTGCGATCTCACCTTTAATAATGGACTCTAAAATCTTGCCAATGACCGAAGTCAGGCTACCCGGCCTATAATTTCCCATCTGCGGTCACCCTCCCTTCTAAAACAGCGGTGTTACATTAGCTACTGTCCACTCCTCTGGTACCCTCCATGCCTCCAATGATTCTTTTGCTTTTATGCTGTCCTTGACGTCCCTCATCAGCCATGGATGCTTCGTCCTACCCTTAGCATGTTTCCTCCTCCTTGGGATGAATTTGTGTTGTGCCTCCCGAATAACCCCCCCCCGCCTCAAAACTCCATTGTTGTTCCACTGTCTAGGCTCCTTTTCCAATTAACTCTGGCCAGCTCCTCCCTCATGTCTTTTAGTTACCTTTATTTAATTTAATATCGTTGCATCTGATTCCAGTTTCTCCCTCTCAAACTGCAGGGTAAATTATATCGTATTGTGGTCACTGCTCCTTCAGGGTTCCTTCACCTTAAGTTCGCTAATCAAGTCTGCCTCATTACACATCACCAACTCCGGAATTCCCGGTTCCCCAGTAGGCTCTGTCACAAGCTGCTCCACAAAAGCACCTCTTAGACATTCCACAAATTCCTTTTCTTGGGATCCACCACCTACCTAATTTTCCCAGTCCACCTGCATATTGAAGTCCCCCATGATTATTGTACTATTGCCTTTTTATGTGCCTTTTCTATCTCCAGATTTATTTTCAGCCCCTCATCCTGACTACTGCCTGGAGGCCTGTACATGACTCCCATCAGGGTCTATTTACCATTGTCTTTCCTCAACTCTACCCACAGAGATTCTATGCCTTCTGATCATATGTCGCTTCTTCTTATTGATTTAACGCCATTCCTTACTAACAATGCAACCGCGCCCCTTTGCCCATCTGCCTGTCCTTTCGACATGACACATATCCTTGGTTATTTAGATCCCAGCCCTGATCCCCTTGCAGCCACGCCTCTGTGATGCCCACAACATCGTACCGGCCAATTTCAATGTGCGCAACAAGCTCATTTACCTTGTTCCGTATACTGCGCGCATTTAGGTACAGCACCCTCAGTCCTGCATTGACCACCTCCCTTCTCATTCTTGTCACCTTTTTTGCTCTGCCTGTGGTTAGATTCCTGCCACCTTCTATATCCTCTGTTCTATTATGTGGGAGGCCATCCTTCCAAACTCCTTCGAGTACGACCCAAAGTCCTCAGACGCTCCTTATGCATAACGTCTTTTATTCACCGGATCATTCTTGTGAACCTCCTGTGGACCGTCTCCAGGGCCAGCTCATCCGTCCTTGGGTACGAGGCCCAAAATTGCTGACAACATTCTGAATGTGGTCTGACCAGAGCCTGACAAAACCTCAGCAGTACACCCTTGCTTTTATATTCTTGCCCTCTGGAAATGAACGCGAGCAGAGGGACCTCTGTTATTTCGAATGAATATTGAATGATTTACCGTCTGACCCTCCATTATTACCAACTTTCCATACCTCCCGGACCCTCAACACCCCATCTAGGCTGTAACTGTTCTACTTTGGATGTAAAAAGTGTTCGATTGAAGGGGATTAGGTGAAGCTGTTTGTTTAGTGACTGTAATTGATGTGAGTCTCCATGGATCCGATTAGTGTGCCAGGAGGGTTTTCCCTCTTCTATTAATAAGAGATTCCGTTCAATGTGTTGTCCCATTGAGTCAGCGGGAGCGAAACTACGACACGAACAGAGCTCAGTGGCTGTGGAGAGAGAGAGAGAGGGAGAGGAGAGACCAGAATTTTGGAACAATGGATTGGAATCTTCCAACCAAGGACAGGAGTTTTTCCAACTGGATTAATTCGTTTACTGCAGATTATTGGGGGATATCATCAGCTGATCGGATTTATTATCTAGTGAAAGCGATTCAATACCTTTCCTATCACCTCCTGGCTAGTGTTGGTTTTCCAGTTAAGTCCCTGGCTGGAATTGTACCGGCCCGACCCCCACAGGAATCAGAGCAGGCGACGGGCGGTGCATGGGAATGTCTTTAGCAGCTTTGAGAAAAGTGAGGCTGTAAAGTCCCGTCCCCTGTATCCAGTTCCTGATTCTAGAAAGGCTGTTTAACTGTATTGCTTTTCTTGTCCTTTACTGTACTGTACTCAGTTTGCTGCTCTTGTTCTTTCTGTTGAATCTCTGTATCCAGTTATTAATTCTTTCAGCGACTGACAATTGTCTCAGGGCCTATGGGCTCGAATGTCTTTTGTGTGCTGTGACTTTCCATAGACATATGACCTCAAACACTATTCCTTCGTGAGTAAGAGATTGAGACAGAATCATTTTTACCCTCTACATATAACACCAGCTCACTGCTAATCATCCACCCAGTCAGCAGACCACAGAATCCATTTTATTGTTCATATGTGCACAACAAGATCTCACATGGAGAAAAAATGTTTTTTAAAGTTTGAAATTTATTCATCAGTGTCACAAGAATGGGAACATTAACATTTCAGTGAAGTTACTGTAAAAATCCCCTGAAGTTACTGTAAACATTTCAGCCCCTGTTCGTGTACGCTGAGGGAGAAATTATCTTGGCCAATGCACCTGAACAGAGTAACTTTCAGATTTTGGGAGGAAATCGGAGCACACAGAGGAGAACCACGCAGACACAGGGAGAACGTGCAAACTCTGCACAGACAGTAGCCACGCCTGGAATTGATCCAGGGCCTCTAGTGCTGTGAGACAACAATGCTATCCCCTGTGCCACGACAAACTCTCCTACATTCACAGAAACACAAACACACAGACACACCTATACGCGCATACATAAATACACACATTTGCTGATAAATGCAGTCAGATTTACACACACACATACACACACACACAAATCCAAGAATAAGCAAAGTTGCTGCAACACTCCAGGACGCCGCACACTTTGGAACACTCGTACAGTGCTCTCTTGCTCACAGACACACACATACAAACACACACACACACACACACACACACACACATGCACGCACACGGGAGGGGGCGGGTTTACAGCTACTCCTTGTCCATTGATGACAGGGTGAGCAGTGAAACCACGTCACAGGCTGGAACTCAGGGGCACGCCTGATATCTCGCCTCTTGCAAACTCATTGGCAATGAATATGCAGTGGATTCAGTCTCCTGCCCATTTCTGGCAAGAGGCTGAATAAATTATTTAAATTTATTTTAAAACAAATTTAAACAAAATTAGCGAGCCTAGGATGGAATTGTGCGTCACACTTGCCTTTGCAGCCTCACTGGGAGAGGTTGTGTCTGGTGAGGAAAACAGCTGGTCCACATGTACGTGGACGTGTCGTGATGACCTAGCCGATAGAACCGAAGGCCATTGAGGACACTGGGCAAGGTCGAGGGCAAAGGTAGGTGCCCCTTGGGCAATGCCCAATGGGCACTGTCCAACGGGCAGTACCAGGGAGTGGGGCCTGTAGGGGCGGGGGCTGCAGGGGCTGGACTAGAAGGGGCGAGGCCTGCAGGGGCGGGACCAGAAGGGGCGGGACCTGAAGGGGTGTGGCCTGAAGGGGCGGGGCCTGAAGGCAGCTTGGCCCTTGGGGAGCGGGCCAAACCGGTTGGGAGGGTGGCCCAATACCACCCTGCATGTGATTGGTGGAGTCGGGAGTGCGGCCCCGCTGCCACTTAGCGCGAGATTGTTGAGGTAGGTTGGTCGTGCTGCCACTCTCAACGTAGTGAAGGGCAGTGGGTCCCACTGACAATCTGCAGGTGATTGGTGCGGTAGGGAAGGGGGCTTTGCTGCCTCTCTGCATGCACAGTGGGGAAGGGAGAGGGTTGTCGCTGCCTCTCTGCTTGCACAGTGGAGTAGGGAGGGGGTCTCGCTGCCTCTCTGCATGCACAGTGGGGTAGGGATGGGGGTCTCGCTTCCTCTCTGCATGCTCCGCGGAGCAGGGAGGGGGTATCGCTGCCTCTCTGATGAGCAGTGGGGTAGGGAGGGGGCCTAATTGCCTCTCTGCATGCACAGTGTTAGGTAGTTGGGTATTGCTGCCTCTCTGCATGCTCAGTGGGGTAGGGAGGGAGTCTCGCCGCCTCTCTGTATGCACAGTGGATTAGGGAGGGGGTCCCGCTGCCTCTCTGCATGCACAGTGGTGTAGGGAGGAGGTTTCGCTGCCTCTCTGCATGCACAGTGGGGTAGGGATGGGGGTCTCGCTTCCTCTCTGCATGCACCGCGGAGCAGGGAGGGGGTATCGCTGTCTCTCTGCATGCACAGTGGTGTAGGGAGGTGGTCTCGCTGCCTCTCTGCATACACAGTGGATTACGGAGGGTGTCTCGCTGCCACTCTGCATGCACCTGGGTTAGGGAGGGGGTCTCGCTGCCTCTCTGCATGCACAGTGGTGTAGGGAGGAGGTCCCGCTGCCTCTCTGCATGCGCAGTGGGTTAGGGAGGGGGTCTTGCTGTCTCTCTGCATGCACAGTGGTGTAGGGAGGAGGTTTTGCTGCCTCTCTGCATGCACAGTGGGTTAGGGAGGGGGTCTCGCTGTCTCTCTGCATGCACAGTGGGGTAGGGAGGTGGTCTCGCTGCCTCTCTGTATGCACAGTGGATTACGGAGGGTGTCTCGCTGCCTCTCTGCATGCACCTGGGTTAGGGAGGGGGTCTCGCTGCCTCTCTGCATGCGCAGTGGGTTAGGGAGGGGGTCTTGCTGTCTCTGCATGCACAGTGGGGTAGGGAGGTGGTCTCGCTACCTCTCTGTATGCACAGTGGATTAGGGAGGGGGTCCTGCTGCCTCTGCGCATGCACAGTGGGTTAGGGAGGGGGTCTTGCTGCCTCTCTCCATGTACAGTGGGTTAGGGAAGGGGTTGTCGCTGCCTCTCTGCTTGCACAGTGGAGTAGGGAGGGGGTCTCGCTGCCTCTCTGCATGCACAGTGGGTTAGGGAGGGGGTCTCGCTGTCTCTCTGCATGCACAGTGGGGTAGGGAGGTGGTCTTGCTACCTCTCTGTATGCACAGTGGATTAGGGAGCAGGTCTCGCTGCCTCTCTGCATGCACAGTGGGTTAGGAAGAGGGTCTCACTGCCTCTCTGCATGCACAGTCGGTTAGGGAGAGGGTATTGCTGCCTCCCTGCATGCAATTGGTGTGGAGGATTGGGGGTGATTGGTCCAGCTGGGGGGGTGGGGCTATATCCGGTCGGGGGTTGCCCACGAAGAGCTGCGGACCCCGGACTATCTGGGGGTAGCTGCTGTGTTGACGCTAGCTGCAGTACCAGAGAGCTGACAGATTTCTCTCTCAGACCAGGGAGCTGACTGCTGGCTGCAATTGCACATTTGCAACCACAGAAGTTTGGTACGCGGTGGGTACCCTAGCCAGCGCTGTGAGAGGTGCAAGTGATGGGGCCACTTCTGAGGGTGGTCTAATAGCCATCGAGTTTTAACAGCACAAAATGAGGCCCTTCGGCCCATTATGTCTGAACTGGTCACAATCGAATTCCATTTTCCAGCACTCGATCCACAGCCTCGAGTGCTCTGGTATTTGAATTGCTGATCTAAATGCCTCTTGTGGTTGTTCCCGGTTCTACCATCCTTTCAAGCCCTGAGAGAAGGAGAAGGTTTCTTCCTATCGATGTGCCACATAATTTTGTACATATCACTCAGTTCCCCCCAACCTGAAAGCACTCCCCACCACCACCCACGACACCCGCTCCACCTCCAGCCGTCTCTGCTCCAAGGTAAAAAAAAAACAGCCTCACCGGCCTCTACTCAAAGCTGAAACTCTCCAGCCCAGGCAGCATCCTGGTGAATCTCCTCTCCACCGTCTCCAGTGCAATTTCATCCTTCCTGTAGTGTGATGACCAGAGCTGCACACAGTAATCTTGCTCTGGTCTAACCAGCATTTTATACACTTCCATCATAACCTCCCAGCTCTTATATTCTCTGCTGCAGCTGCTAAAGGCAAGTATCCTACATGTCATCTTAACCACCTCATGTACCTGTCTAGCTGCGTCAGGGATCCTCATGTATGCGCCCCACATTCATTCTGGCCCTCTGCACTTCCTCACACTCTACTGTTCATTGTGCATTTGCCCTGATAATCGTCCCAAAATGCATCGTCTTACATTTTTCAGGATTAATTTCCATTTGCCCATCTGACCAGCATGTCCGTTTCCTCGGCACGGTGGCACAATGTTTAGCACTGGTCCCCACAGGGCCAGGGACGCATGTTCAATTCCTCACTTGGGTAACTACCCGTGTGGATTTTGTACATTTTCCCCATATCTGCGTGGGTTTCCTCTGGGTGCTCCGTGTTCCTCCCACATTCCAAAGACGTGTGGGTTCGGTGGATTGGCCAGGCAAAATATTCCTTTGTGTCAGGGAGACTCGCTAGCATTAATGAATGGTGTTATGGGGATGGGGCCTGGGTGGGATTGTGGTCGGTGCAGACTCGATGGGCCGAATGGGCTCCTTCTGCACTGTAGGATTCTGTGATTCCTGTAACGAATACTTTCCTCCTCAATATTTACCACACCACCAACTTTTCTATCATCTGTGAACTTACTGATCATACCTCACATATTCATGTCTGGACCATCAAAGTACACGACAAACAGCAAGGGACCCAGTATCGATCCCTGTGGAACCCCACTGGACACAGGTTTGCAGTCACAAAAGCAACCTTCGACCATCACTCTCTGCCCCCTGCCACTCAGCCAATTTTGAATGTAATTTACCAAATTGCCCTGGATCCAATCGGCTGTTACTTTCTTGTTCAGTCTCCCATGCAGAATTAGTCAAAAGCTTCTCTGAAGTTCATGTAGGCTACATCGACTGCACTTCCCTCATCTAATCACCCAGTCACCTCCTCAATATATCTAAACAAATTGTTAGACATGGTCTCCTCCTGACAAAGCCATGCTGGCCATTGTTCATAAATCCTTACCTCTTGAAGTGGAGATTAATTCCGTCCCTCGGATTGCTTTCCAGTCATTTCCCTACCACGGATATGGGGATGACAGTGCCCTGGTCGTGATCTTGGATGTCTCCAGGGCACCTCGCAGGGTGGCAGTATGGCACAATGGTTAGCACTGCTGCCTCACAGCATCAGGGACCCCGGTTCAATCCCCGGGATTCCATTGTCACCAGTGAAGCTTTTTTTTTACTTTGTAACCAGCTCCATTCTCACATACTGCCTGTTGGGATTTCTCCTGTTACAAGAATGTGTGGTGTTCCTTTGGAAAGGATCCATTTTGAGCGAGTTCAGTTTCTCGCAGCTCCCCAATGTCCACATTGAGCCTTGTAAATTCATTCTCGATCACAGCAATCCTGTATTCATCATCAACCTGCATAAGGTCATTGGTAAGGCCAGGGCACATCGTGCTGATGTTCCAGCTTGAGATGTGAAAAACTGATTTGATTTGATTTGATTTATTACTGTCACAAGTATTAGTATACAGTGAAAAGTATTGTTGCTTGAGTGTTATACAGACAAAGCATAATGTACATAGAGAAGGAGAGAGTGCAGAATGTAATGTTGCAGCCATAGCTAGGGTGCAGAAAAAGATCATCTTGATGCAATGTAGGTCCATTCAAACGTCTGAAGGCAGCAGAGAAGAAGCTGTTCTTGAGTCGGCAGCTTGATGGCATAATGGGTAGCGCTGCTGTCTCACAGGGACCTGAGTTCGATTCCCAGCTTGGATCACTGTCTATGTGGAATTTGTACATTCTTCATAGGTCTGGGTGGGTTTCCTCCGGATGCTCTGGTTTCCACCCACAGTCCAAGATATGCAGCTTAGGTTGATGGGTCATGCTAAATTTCCCATTAGTGTCCCGGCATATGTATGTTAGAGACATTACCAGGGTACATATGGGACTTAGGGGATAGGACTTGGATGGGATAGTTGTTGGTGCAGACTCAATGGGCCTAATGGCCTTCTTCTGCACTGTCATGTTTCTATGATTCTATGAGTCAGTTGGTACATGTCCTCGGACCTTTTCATCTTAATTTCCGACGGAACAAGTTGGAAGAGTTTATCTCCGTGGTGCGCGGGGCCCTTAATTCGCCTGGCTGCTTTTCTGAGGCAACGGGAAGTGTAGACAGTGTCAATTGGTGGTTTGACTGATGGACTGAGTTCCATTCATAAAGCTTTGAAGTTTGTGTAGTTTTGGACAGAGCAGGAGCCATACCAAACTGTGACACAACCAGAAAGACAGTTTTCTATGGTGCATCTCTAAAATTTGGAGAGAATCGTAGCTGACATGCCAATTGTCCTTCGACCTCTGAGAAAGCAGGGGCGCTGATAGGATTTCTTAATAATGGGATCGTTGTGGAGGGGCCCGGAAAAGTTCTTGGTGATCTGGACCCATTCAAACTTGATGCTCTCGACCATTTCAACTTCATCCCATTGTTTGACAGGGGCATGTACTCCACTCTGCTTCCTGAAGTCAATGACTAACTCCTTTACTTTGTTGACATTGAGGAAGAGATTATTGTGGTCCCACCAGTTCACCAGATTCTCTGTCTCTTCCCTGTACTTGGTGTCATCGTTGTTTGAGATCCGAACCACTGCAGGTGTCATCAGCAAACTTGGAAATCGAGTTGGAGGGGAATTTGGCCACACAGTCATCGGCGTATAAGGAGTAACGTAAGGGGTTGAGGACACAGCCTTGTGGAGCACCACTGTTGAGGATGCTTGGAGGAGGCGTTGTTGACTGTCCTGATTTATTGCTCTCTGCGCGTCAGGAAGTTCAGGATCCAATTGCAGAGGCAGGAGCCGAACCCCAAGATACAGAGTTTGGACACGGGTTACGTAAGAATAATGGTGTTAAAGACTGAGCTGTCGTCGATAAACACGAGTCTGTGTTGCAGGGTTGACTGTAGGGCCAGGACGATGGCGTCTGTGGACCTGTTGCGGAGGTAGGTGAACTTTAGTGGATCCAGGCAATCTGGGAGGCTGGATTTGATTCATGCCATGAGTAACCTTCTGATGCATTTCATAATATTGAATGTCAGAGTCACCGGATGATAGTCATTAAGGCAGGCTGATTGGCTTTTCATCGGTACCGGCCTTGGTTTGAGTTTTTCTTACCTGGTCCATAGATTAGCAACTTTCCTACTGAGAGAGGACTCACTAAGCTTCAGTGGTCCAGTAGGCCATAGTGGGAAAGCAGCAAATGCACTGGGCACTAAGGACGGTAGCTATTCCCTGAACCCTGAAGCTTTCTCCCGCTGTTGAAAGCAAACCCTGGTACTTGAGTTATTTGCCAATCGAGTGTGTGATTACTGTTTCTTCCTGTGTTGTGCTACCGGTGGCCACAATGCTGTGGTCTCCTCTCCAGGGTACAGTCCTGTGTAAATATACTCGGGTCGGAACTGTTGAGGCATTAGGCTTTCCCACTTCCAACTGTTAATTTTGTCCAGAGGCAAGGGTGAAACCAGCACTGTTTGGTACCAGCTCTGCCGCAGGGGTTGTCAGTAAGCTGTCTGAGAGACAACAGATTACCACCTACAGGACTCCACTCCGGATTTTCTGTCAGGGTTTACTCCCTCAGCCATCTTAGCCTCCAAATCCCTCACAAGGTAGAGGGGCCAATTACCTGCAGCTGAGTGAGGTTCAATTTTGTGGACTCATCGAAAATCTCTCTCCCAATTGTATACCATTGTGTCGCTACCATGGAGCAGTATGGTGACACAGTGGTTAGCACTGCTCACTCACAGCATCAGGGACCTGGGTTCAATTCCAGGCTTGGGTCACTGTCTGTGTGGCGTTTGGACCTGCTCCCCATGTCTATGTGGGTTTCCTCCGGATGCTCTTCTTTCCTCTCACACTCCAAAAGACGTGCTGGATTTTAAAAAAAGATTTAATTCTCCTATGTCTGTGTACATTTTTTTTATTTTAACCTATCCTCAGTATAAATGGTGACTTCTTTCCTTGAATCATGTCTAATTTCATTCTTTATTTCTCTTCTTGGCAGTGAATATAATCACAATTGTGACACTGAAGAGCAGAAACTGTGGTCTGTCCAAATGTGTCACTCATTACCTGGTGGCCATGTCAGTGGGGGATCTGCTGGTCGTTATCCTCGACCTGATATTGAGACAAATTCCCATTGTTTATCCACGACAGTTTTATTTCCTGCGTTCGCTCCCCGTGTGTAACATCCACGCCGTCCTCCTTTATGCAGCCACTGACTGTTCTGTCTGGTTCACCGTCACTTTCACCTTTGATCGATTTGTGGCCATTTGCTGCCCCAAGCTGAAAAGTAAATATTGCAGTGAGAAATCGGCGGCTGTGGTTCTGGGAACAGTGACGGTGCTGAGCTGTTTAAAGAACATTTCGTGGTATTTTATGTTATCAGATGGATATTGGCGGAGGAACCAACCCTGGTTTTGTTTAGCCATAGAGGATGTTTTGTTCTCTCCGGTCTGGGGAGCAATCGAGTTCCTCCACCACATTCTAACCCCGGCTGTCCCATTCGCCCTCATTTTTCTGCTCAACACTTTCACCGTCAGACACATTTTAGTGAACAGCAGGGCCCGCAGGCGATTCCGGGCTCACAGCAGTGGGGAGAATCCCAGAGACCCAGAGATGGAGAGTCGAAGGAAATCCATCATTTTACTGTTTGCTATCTCAGCCAATTTCATCCTGTTATGGTCAATATTAATGGTTTATTATATATGGAGTCGGATGTATGATTTGGGCTTTCAGTCGGTATGGTTAGATTATTTTGTTATGGATTTGGGATTCATGCTGCAACTCACAAGTTGCTGTACAAACACTGCCATTTATGCTGTGACACAGACTCACTTCAGACAGCAGCTGAAAAATCTGCTGAAATATCTCCTTACTGCAATTCTTCAACTCATTAAACCCTGAGAGGAAACTACAACCATAAGACCCCTGACTCTTCCTATTGGACATTCAAACTATAAATAACGAACAGCTTCACAGAGACAGAAAGAGTGACAGATAGAGAAAGAGTGAGAGGGCAGTGAGAGCACCCGTGTGAATGATAGGGAGACAGAGATTGACAGAGAGAGGGAAGGACACAAATACATGGAGCGTGACAGAGTTTGAAAGAGTTTGAAACAGATAAAGGGAAAGAAACAGAGAGAGAGACAGAGAGAGAGAGAGAAAGGACAGAGACAGATAGGGACTCTCACAGAGCGATAAAAACAGGGATAGAAATTGGGAGAAATGGGGAGAAAGATGGACAGGGAATGAGAAAAGGAGACAGAGGGAGACGGATGGGAGGATTAATGAGAGAGGGAGATGGAAAGGGAGACAGAAAGGGAGGCAGAGAGAAACAGAGACAGAGAGCGTCAGCGAATTTGAAACAGTGAGACTGAATGAGTACAATGGACACAGCAAGAGCAAAAGACAGAGCGAGGTAGAGAGAGAGAAAGACAGAGAAATAAGAAAAGGGGGACAGAGAAGGAGAGGGAGAAGGAGAGTGAGACTGAGATGGGGGAGGAGACACAGACTAAGAGTGCAGAGGGAAGGTGAGTGAGGGAGATGCAGAGAGACAGTAAGAGACACAGAGAAACAGGCAGAGAGAGAAGCACAGAGAGAGAGAGAGGGATGCACAGAAAGACAGAAAGAGACAGAGAGAGACATACTTAATGAGTTTAACATAACCATCAGGTGGGGTTATTGGAATATGAGCGCCCTGATTGAGGCAGTTAATGCTGTCCAATCCGGCAGCCCTGCAGATGTATATAATATGGTATGTCGAGGTTACCGGAACTCAGGGTGTGTACACTCAGGGTGATGGACTGGTGGTTTTATCATTAGACTATGAATACAGAAACTCAAGTAAATGTTCTGTGCACTCGGGTTCGAATCCCATCACGGCAGATGGTGGAATTTGAATAAATATATCGGGAACTCAGAATTTGTTGGTGACCATAAAACCATTGTCGATTTTCGGAAAAACACATCTGGTTCACCAATTTCCCAGGGAAGGAAATCGATCGTCCTTACGTGGTCAGGACTCAATGTGACTCCAGAGCCACAGCAATGTGGGTGAAACTTAATTGCCCTCTGAACATGGGCAACTAGGGATGGGCAATAAATGTTGGCCGGCCAGAGACACCCAAGTCCCAAGAGTGAATAAAAATACTTTGTACTGGGAAATATTAAACAAACTGTAAACTGTTTCTCGCAGCTAGATAAATACTCAATCCCTCGGATCGAGCACCTCAACACAAAACTGGCAGGAGGATTCTTGTTTCCGATTATGAAATTATTCACGTGCACTTACATTAACAGCTAGATAGGATTCCCAGCGATATTCAACAATTCATACTCAGAGGAAGTTTAACATTTATAAAGTGTCAAATGTAGGCTTACATTAACACTGCAATGAAGTTACTGTGAAAATCGCTTAGTCCTCGCACTCTGGTGCCTGTTCGGGTAACACTGAGGGAGAATTTAACATGGTCAAAGCACCTAACCAGCATGTCTTTCAGACTGTGGGAGGAAACCGGAGAAACCAGAGGAAACCCACGCAGACTCCGCACAGTGACCCAAGCCAGGAATTGAACCCAGGTCTCTGGCGTTATGAGGCAGCAGTGCTAACCACTGTGACACTTCCTCTACGGTGATAGTTTGGGCAAAGAAGTTCCAGAAACACCTGCATCGTGGTGCAGCGCATAACATCGGCCCATATTCAGCTGTGGGCTTTATTACTGTCTGCCTACCATTATCAATTGGAACACCCTTCAGGAGGCCGAATCCCTAACACAGATGACTTGAGTTGGCTACGAATAATAGACACTTGTCGTACCCACAATGGAAGAGATGGTAATCATGAACTTTTTCAAAACTCTCCCAGTGGCTGCCAATAATATTCGGATGTGGAGGCCAAAATTACACAGTCCTGAATGAATTGAAGCAGCTAGTGCTGATCGGGGAAATCCAAAAGGCCGTTACAGCCTGAATTGCACCCATATTGGAGTGGCAGAGAGCAGGTGGCTGTGGAGGATGGCACACGCCTATGGGGTTCAAAAGTGACATTCTGAGCCAGGTTCACCATGCCATGGTGAACTTTACCATGGCCACCCAGGAGTGGCAAACTGAAGATCCTCCAGTTTGCCCTCTCTGGTGGCCCGGTATAGATATGGATATTTGCTCGTGGGTCAGTGATGGCAATATCAACAAGGGCAGAACTATCAACAGTCACTGCTCTTCACACTTGGGAATGGCTGGGACGGCCATAGACGTGGCTGCACATGGACAGTTCCGGTCCATTCATCGGGTCTATGTTCCGGGTAATGGTAGATGCTGATTTAAAATGGATGGCCATACACAGGATGTGTTCCTCAAACACAAGGACGGGAGTGGAGAAACTTCACACCTCTTTCTTGACACCCGGGATCACGGAAATGTTAGTGTCTAAAAATGGACCACCCTTCATCAGTCAGGAATTTGTGCATTAGATGAAGTTGAACAGAATTTGACACGGTAGGAGAGTGTCATATTACCCATCATCCAACGTCCTGGCAGAAAGAACGGCCCAAACAGTAAACCAGGTTCCAAAAACCATCCGACAGCCTCCTTGGACACCAAACCATCCAGATTCATCTTCAATTACAGGACGGCACCTCCCAACCCCGCCCCCCCCCCCCCCTCACCACCCATTCAACGACCGGAATAGCCCCAGCAGAGATGCTCATGGGAAGATGACTCCGCCCAATGTTAAGTCTGACCTTCCGAGGACGGGAGTTGACATCCAGTGCCAACCGGGAAAGGCACTTAAAGGCAGTTGATAGGTTATTGGTAAAGAATCGTGGGCAATGGATCCGCGTGGTTATGAGGCACGGTCGAATCTGGAACAGGGCCAGTTTCCTACCAAGTCTGCTTGGGAGATATCATCCTTTTGGAATGCTTCAATCATCTACAAGCTATGAAGCCCCACGTCATGCAGGAAAAATCAATTCCCAGCACACCGGGAACTTTGGAATGAATACCAGGAACTCCGGCTCCTGTTCTCCATCTCCGCCAGTGGGAACCTCGGATTCTGAAACGGACACACTGGGCTTAGCCGTCTCGACCACATTGTCACCCAATAAAGGGAACTCGGGCCACAATGCTCATGGTGAAAGAGGCGAGCTCCGATCTGCTGAATCCCACTCACTTCCGAGGATGAGCAGCAGGAACCGGACCCATCATTGAAACTCCAAAAAAGGCTTCCAAGGCGGTCAGCCCTCGGCGGTTATTCAGACCCAGAGGGGGAGTGTGAAATGACTTCAAACAGGTTCATGAGTTGGACATGGGCAAATATAGACTACCGAACTGAGGCCTGTTACATCTGCCCACTCAGAGAGCTCCACAGAGTGCAAGCTGCAGAGAGTGAAGCACTGAGAGTTGGGGTAAGTGTGTGAGTTTAGGGAAGTGGATGGAGATGTATTGCTTTGTCTTGTGTCACTTACTACCCGGTCCCTTACGACCAGGTACAGTGCGGGTAGGTGTCGACCAGACATTATAGTTCAGAAAGTGGCGTGGGACCAACGGAAGCAGCTGATTGGTGAGTATGGCCTTGGCAGGAACACTCAGGGAATTTTCTGAGCAGCTCCTGCTGACGGGATAGCTTCAGGAAGGGGTCCCGATATTGTTAATGTTCTGGGGACCCGGGTTCGAATCCGGTCACAGCAGCTGGTGCAATTTGAATTCAATCAAAAAATGTCTGGAGTCAAAAATCTACTGTTGACACAAAACCATTCTCTATTCCCGGAAAAAAAAACATCTGGTTCACTAACGTCGTTAAGGGAAGGAAATCTGGCGTCCGTAACAGGTCTGGCCTACATGTGGCTCCAGAGCCATAGCAATGTGTTTAACTCTCAACTGCTCTACAAGGTCAACTCGGGACAGGCAGTAAATGCTGGTCAGCCAGGGACGCCCATGTCCTTCGAATGATTGAACAAACAGCTTTGTGACACTTACGGACGTGGGCGGGGGCTGCAAGGAGGCTGAGCAACTGAACAATAGCACGGGGGTTCAGGGAGCCATTCAAGAGGGAGGAGAAAAGGGAAATGTAGTTGTAAATGGGGATAGTTCACCAGGGGAATAGACACTTTTCTCTGTGGCCAGGATTGAGAGTCTCGAAGGCTGTGTTGCCTGACTGGTGCTCCGGTTCGGGACCTCTCATCTGGGCTGCTGGAAAACATGGAGCTGGAGAGGGATAGGTTCAGTTGCTGTTGTCCACGTTTTTGAATTCATTGCAGATTAAATCTGAAATTGGAGTCACAATTATAGGACCTGAATGGATTCAGTGTATTTCCAGAGTTAAAGAGGGTAACTATATCCCAGGAGAAAGTGGAATAGCCTGGAGAGACACTCTAACATTTGGGATTGAATCATTGAAATGTCACAGACAGGGAAAAGATAACGCTGAGGCAACATGGGATCTTGAGAGTTGTGTTTTAGATGACAATACCTCTGGTGGGTAACATAACCTCTAATGTTACAAATTAATCAATGTGATCAGCATTGTCCATTCTTTCAATGGCAACAATTCAATCTCAGAAATAAATATATTCCACAACCTCAATCAATGTCGTCACGTGTTTGTTAATTTGCAGAAACTCGAAGATGAGCGATTTTGCAATGTCAGTATCCCAGAGGGGATACCACAGGGTACATATGAATGTCTTTCGGAATGTATCATCACGGGGTTAACACAGAGACTACCTGCAGAGCGAAGGGACACATTACTTCACGCTGAAAATGTATCAGGAATTTCAAATGGTGAAGAAAATATACCACCTGATCCATGGAGTTATTGGCGTTCCCAGTAAGTGACTATTACCCTTGTAGTTGTCGAAATCTCTGTGTGAGCTGCTCGTTGCTGCTACTCTGTGACTAATCTACATGTCGGCATTTCACAGACACATGATCAGTGATAAGATATATTGATACTTGATGTGGAAGGGCTTGAAAGAGTGCAGAGGAGATTTACCAAGATGCTGCCTGGTTTGGAGGGTAGGTCTTATGAGGAAAGGTTGAGGGAGCTAGGGCTGTTCTCTCTGGAGCGGAGGAGGCTTAGGGGAGACTTAATACAGATTTATAAAATGATGAAGGGGATAGATAGAGTGAACGTTCAAAGACTATTTCCTCGGGTGGATGGAGCTATTACAAGGGGGCATAACTATAGTGTTCGTGGTGGGAGATATAGGAAGGATATCAGAGGTAGGTTCTTTACGCAGAGAGTGGTTGGGGTGTGGAATGGACTGCCTGCAGTGATAGTGGAGTCAGGCACTTTAGGAACATTTAAGCGGTTATTGGATAGGCACATGGAGCACACCAGGATGATAGGGAGTGGGATAGCTTGATCTTGGTTTCAGATAAAGCTCGGCACAACATCGTGGGCCGAAGGGCCTGTTCTGTGCTGTACTGTTCTATGTTCTATGATCCCACTGAACCTACTGTCAGCACTGGGGAAGCTGGAGCTGGAGGATTTATCAATGATTTCATAACTCAGCACTTGGAAGGCAGTGGTAAAATCAGACAAATTCAGCATGGATTTACAGAGGGGAAATATTGGTTGAAGAATCTATTGGAATTTTTTGAGGATGTAACTTGGAGAGTTCACTGGGGAGAACCAGTGGATATGGTTTATTTAATCTTTCAGAAGGCTTTCGGGAAGGTCTCACATAACAGACTGCCATGTAAAGTGAAAGCACATGGGATTGCAGGCAATGTTTTGAGATGGATAGAAAGCTGGTTAGCAGATAGAAGGCAAAGAGTTGGTTAAAAATTGGCCTTTTTCTGATTAGCAGTCAGTGTCGAGTGGGGTGCTCCAGAAATCTGTGCATGGACCCCAACTGTACACGTTATATATTAATTAATCTGAAAATGGAACTAAATGTATTATCTCCAAATTTGCAGATGATAAAGGGTGGGTGAGGGTGAGCTGTGAGAAGCATGCAGACATGCTTCAGTGTGATTTGAATAGGCGCAATGTGTGGGCATGTGCAAAGCAGTTGCAGTAAAATGTGGGTAAATGTGAGGTTATCCACTTTGGGAGCAACGGTAGGAAGACAGATTATTATTTCAATGGGTGTCAATTGAGAGAGGTGGATACTCAGCGAGACCTTGGTGACCGTAAGCATCAGTAACTGAAAGTAAGCATGCATGTACAACAGGCAGTAAAGAAGACCAATGGTATGCTGGCCTTCATAGGGAGAAGATTTGAGTACAGGAATAGAGATGTGTTACTGCAGTCGTACAGAACATTGCTGAGGCCACACTTCGAGTACTGTGGGCAGTTTTGGTGTCCTTATCTGAGGACGGATGTCTTTTCTATAGAAGGAGTACAGCGAATGTTTACCAGGCTGAGTACTGGGATGGCAAGTCTGTAATATGAAGAGAGACTAAGTCGGTGAGGGCTTTATTCATTGGAGTTCATTAGAGTGAAACATATAACATTGGAACAGGTTTAGACAGGGTGGATTCAGAAAGAATGTTCCCGGTGGTCAGGAAGTTGAGGACTAAGGTTCATAGTTTGAGGATAAGCATCAACCTTCCAGAACAGAGGTGAGGAGAAAGTTCTTCACCCAGACAATCTTTCGACTTCACTATCACAGAAAGTAGCTGAGGCCAAAACCTTTCGTGATTTCAGGAAGAAATGATACATAGCTCTTGGGGCTAAAGTGATCACGGGATATGGGAGGAAGGGATGATCAGAATATTGAAGTTGATGATCATCCATGATCAAACTGAATGTCGGAGCAGGCTCGAAGGGCCGAATGGCCTTCTCCTGCTGTTCCTATATTTCAATGCTTTTTTGATCGTGAACCTGGAGTGTGTCTGAACCTGGAGTGTGTCTGACCCTGGTGCGGGCCTGAACCTGCCGCGGGCCTGAACCTGACGCGGACCTCAACCTGGCGCGGGCCTCAACCTGGTGATTGGTTGGACAGGTTGATTGAGCGATTTTGGTGCAGGATATGAACCTGGATATTTTCTGAACCAGATGAGGCTGCACACTTGATGCTAATTTGGAGACAGGTGAGGTGGAAACCCGGGGAGGATTTGAAACCGGGGAGATCACTCCCACATCCCTCACACAAACAGCCTAACCTGTCCTCACCACCCAAAACCTGTCCCGGAAACACGACCCCAAAAATCCCTGTACTCTGAACATATTCCAAATGCTCCTTATGTCCGCCTGTATCCTTTATTCCCCGTACCATAAGACATAGGAGCAGAATTAGGCCACTCAGCCCATCGAGCCTGCTCCGCCATTCAATCATGGCTGATATTTTTCTCATCACCATTCTCCTGCCTTTTCCCCATAACCCCTGATCCCCTTATTAGTCAAGAACCTATCTATCTCTGTCTCAAAGACACTCAATGAACAGGCCTCCACAGCCTTCTGCGGGCACCGACGTCCACACGGATTCACCATTCTCTTGCTGAAGGTATTCCGCCTCATCTCTGTTTTAAAGGATCATCCATTTAGTCTGACGTTGTGCTCGCTAGTTCGAGCTTTTCCTACTCGTGGAAACATCCTCTCCATGTCCACTCTATCCAGGCCTAACAGTATCCTGTATGTTTCAATAAGATCCGCCCTCATCTTTCTAACCTCCAACGAGTACAGACCCAGAGTCCTCAACGACAAGCTCTTCGTTCCAGGGATCGGTGTTGTAAATCTCCTCTGGACCCTTTCCAAGGCCAGCACATCCTTCCTCAGATACAGGGTCCAAAAGTGCTCACAATACTCCAAATGGGATCTGACCAGAGCCTTATAAAGCCTCCGAAGTACCTCCCTGCTCTTGTATTATAGCTCTCTTGACATGAATGCCAGCATTCCATATGCCTTCCTAACTGCTGACTGAACCTGCACATTAAGCTTAAGAGAATCCTGAACAAGGACTCCCAAATTCCTTGGAGCATCTGATTTTTCTCAGCATTTCCCCATTTTGAAAATAGTCTATGCCTCGATTCCTCCTTCCAAAGTGCATAACCTCACACTTTTCCTCATTATATTCCATCTGTCACTTCTTTGCCCACTCTCCTAACCTGTCCAAGTCCTTCTGCAGCAACCCCCACCCGTCCCCCGCTTCCTCAATACGACCTGTCCGTCTACATATCTTTGTATCATCTGCAAACTTAGCAACAGTGCCTTCATTTCGTTCTTCCAAATCGTGGCTGCAGGGATGGTGTAGGAGGGAGGGTTTCGGTTATGTGGATAATTGGAGCACATTCTGGGGAAGGTGGGATCTGTACAAACAGAATGGTTTGCACCTGAACCAGAGGGGCACTAATATCCTGGGAGGGAAATTTGCTTCGGTTCTTCGGGGCTTTTAGACTAATTTGTCAGGGGGATGGGAAAAGGATCTGTAGTCCAGAAGCCAGTGTTGAGTGCAGTGACGCACTGAGGAGGGTATCAAGTTCGCAGGAGTGTACCAGCAGACAGGAAGGTTCGTTGAAGTGTGTCTACTTCAATGCAAGGAGCATCCGGAATAAGGTAGGTGAACTTGGAGCGTGGATTGGTACTTGGGGCTATGATGCTGTGGCCATTACGGAGACATGGTTAGAACAGGGACAGGAATGGTTGTTGGAAGGTCCGGGGTATAGTTGTGTCAGTAAGCGTAGGGAAGGTGGTAAAAGAGATGGAGGAGTAGCATTGTTAATCAAGGATAAATTAACGGCTGCAGAAAGGCAGTTCGAGGGGGATCTGCCTACAGAGGTAATATGGGCTGAAGTTAGAAATAGGAAAGGAGCGGTCACGTTGTTAGGAGTTTTCTATAGGCCTCCAAATAGTAATAGAGATGTGGAGGAAGAAATTACAAAGCAGATTACGGATAGGTCTGGAGGTCACAGGGGAGTGGTCATGGGTGACTTTAACTTTCCAAATATTGATTGGAAATTTTACAGGTCGAATGATTCGGATGGGGCAGTTTTTGTGCAGTGTGCGCAGGAGGGTATCCTGACACAATATGTGGATAGGCCGACAGGAGGTGGGGCTACATTGAATTTGGTACTGGGTAATGAACCAGGACAAGTGTTAGATTTGTTAGTGGGAGAGCTGTTTGGAAAAAGTGACCATAGTTCGGTGTCTTTCACTATTGCAATAGAGAGGGATAGGGCCACACGGCAGGGCAAGGTTTATCACTGAGGGAGGGGTAATTATGATGCGATCAGGCAAGAATTAGGGAGCATAAGATGGGAACAGAAACTGTCACAGAAAGGCACAAATGAAAATAGCTTGTTCAAGGAATAAATACTGCGTGTCCTTGATAGGTATGTCCCTGTCAAGCAGGGAGGAAATGGCCGAGTGAAGGAACCATGGTTCACGAAAGAGGTTGAATGACTTGTCAAGAGGAAAAAAGGAAGTGTATGTAAGGATGAGAAAACAAGGTTCAGTTGGGTCACTTGAGTGTTCCAAGGTTGCAAGCAATGAGCTAAAAAAAGGGTTTAGAAGAGCTAGGAGGGGCATGAGAAGTCCTTGGCGGGTTGGATCAAGGAAAACCCCAAGGCTTTTTACTCTTATGTGAGGAATAAAAGAATGGCCAGGGTGAGGTTAGGGCCGGTCAAGGACAGTAGTGGGAACTTGTGCATGCTGTCAGAAGAGATAAGAAAGGCGATGAATGAATACTTTTCTTCAGTGTTAACCAAGGAGAGGGGCCATGTTTTTGAGGATGTGAGTGTGATGCAGGCTGATAGGCTGGAGGAGGTAGATGTTCGGAGGGAAGATGTATTCGCAGTTTTGAAGAACCTGAGGGTCGATAAGTCCCCTGGGCCAGATGGGATTTTCCTAGGATTCTTTGGGAGGCAAGGGATGAGATTGCAGAGCCTTTGGCTTTGATCTTCGGGTCCTCACTGTCCACGGGGATAGTGCCAGAGGACTGAAGAGTGGTGAATGTTGTTTCTCTGGTCAAGAAAGGAAATAGGAATGACCCTGGTAATTATAGGGCGTTTAGTCTTACTTCGATGGTCGGTAAGTTAATGGAAAAGGTCCTGAGGGATAGGATTTATGACCATTTGAAAAGATGCAGCTTAATCCAGGATAGTCAACACGGATTCGTGAAGGGTAAGTCTTGCCTCACAAATTTGAGTCAATTCTTTGAGGAAGTAACTAAGTGTGTTGATAAAGATAGAGCAGTTGATGTCGTATACATGGATTTTAGTAAGGCGTTCGATAAGGTTCCCCATGGTCGGCTCAAGAAGAAAGTAAGGAGGTGTGGGATAGAGGGTAATTTGGCCGATTGGAAAAGTAACTGGCTATCTCATAGAAGACAGAGGGTGCTGTTGGATGGAAAATTTTCAGACTGGAGGCCAGTTACCAGCGGTGTACCACAGGGATCTGTGCTGGGTCTTCTGCTATTTGTGATTTTTATCAATGACTTGGAGGAGGGGGCTGAAGGGTGGGTCACTAAATTCGCTGATGACACCAAGATTGGTGGAGTAGTGGTTGAGCTGGAGGGCTGTTGCAGGCTGCAAAGAGACATTGATAGGCTGCAGAGATGGGCTGAAAAATGGCAGATGGATTTTAACCCTGATAAGTGCGAGGTGATTCATTTTGTAAGGACAAATTTGAATACGAATTACACGATCAATGGTCGGATTCTGAGGATTGTGGAGTAAAAGAGAGATCTTGGGGTTTATATCCAAAGATCTCTGAAGGTTGCCACTCAAGTGGATAGAGCCGTGAAGAAAGCCTATGGTGTGTTAGCGTTTATTAAAAGGGGGTTGGAGTTTAAGAGCCGTGGGGTTATGCTGCACCTGTACAGGACCTTGATGAGACCACATTTGGAATATTGTGTGCAGTTCTGGTCACCTCACTATAAGAAGGATGTGGAAGCATTGGAAAGAGTGCAAAGGAGATTTACCAGGATGCTGCCTGGTTTGGAGGTTAGGTCTGATGAGGAAAGGTTAAGGGAGCTAGGGCTTTTCTCTTTGGAGCGGAGGAGGATGAGAGGCGACTTAATAGAGCTTGATAAGACGATGAGGGGGATAGATAGAGTGGACGTTCAAAGACTATTTCCTCGGGTGGATGTAGCTGTTACTAGGGGCCATAACTATAAGGTTCATGGTGGGAGATATAGGAAGGATGTCCGAGGTCTGTTCTTTACACAGAGTGGTTGGTGTGTGGAATGGACTGCCTGCTGTGATAGTGGTTTCGGACATTTTAGGAGCTTTCAAGCGCTTATTGGATAGTCACAAGGAGCACACCAGAATGATATGGAGTGGGATAGCTTGAACTTGGTTTCAGACAAAGCTCGGCTCAACATCGAGGGCCGAAGGGCATGTACTGTGCTGTATTGTTCTTTGTTCTATGGTAATGTATATTGTGAAAAGTTGTGGTCCCAGCACCGACCCCTGAGGCACACGACTCGTCATTGGCTGCCATCATGAAAAAAAGACTCCAGGTGCCAGGGTCCGTGATGTCTCGGATCATGTTTTCGGGATTCTTAAGGGGGACGGAGACCAGCCCCAATCGTAGTCCACATAGGCACCAAAGACATAGGTAGGAAAAGGGATGGGGATGGATGGCAGAAATTCAGGGAGTTAGGGTGGAAACTAAGAGCTAGAACAAACAGAGTTTTTATCTCTGGTTTGTGACCCCTGCCATGTGCTCGCGAGGAATAGGGAGGGAGAGCAGTTGAACACGTGGCTACAGGTATGGTGCAGGAGAGAGGGATTCAGATACCTGGATAATTGGGGCTCATGCTGGGGTCGGTGGGCCCTCTACAGACGGGATGGTCTACACCTGAAACAGAGGGATACCAATATCCTGGTTGGGGGGGGGGGGGGGGGGGGGGAGGGCGAGGGGGGGTGGGGGCGGGGGTTCGGGGGGAGGGAATTTGCTGATGCTCTTCGGAAGAGTTTAAACTAATTCAGCAGGGGGGTAGGAACCTGAATTGTTGCTCCAATGTACAGGAGGTTGAGAGTTGTGAGGTCATGAATAAGGTTTCATGGTTGCAGGAGTGTACCGGCAGGCAGGAAGGTGGTTTGAAGTGTGTCTACCTCAATGCCAGGAGCATCCGGAATAAGGTGGGTGAACTTGCAGCATGGGTTGGTATCATGGACTTCGATGTTGTGGCCATTTCGGAGACATGGATAGAGCAGGGACAGGAATGGTTGTTGCAAGTTCGGGGATTTTGATGTTTGAGTAAGATCAGGGAAGGTGGTAAAAGGGGGGAGGTGTGGCATTGTTAGTCAAGGACATTATTACGGTGGCAGAAAGGACGTTTGATGAGGACTCCTCTACTGAGGTAGTATGGGATGAGGTTAGAAACAGGGAAGGAGAGGTCACCCTGTTGGGAGTTTTCTATGGGCCTCCAAAAGGTTCCAGAGATGTCGAGGAAACGATTGCAAAGATGATTCTGGATAGGAGCGAAAGTAACAGGGTAGTTGTTATGGGGGAATTTTACTTTACAAATATTGACTGGAAAAGCTATCGTTCGAGTAATTTAGAGGGGTCAGTTTTTGTCCAATGTGTGCAGGAGGGTTTCCTGACACAGTATGTAGATAGGCCAACAAGAGGCGAGGCCACATTGGATTTAGTACTGGGTAATGAACCAGATCAGGTGTTAGATTTGGAGGTAGGTGAGCACTTTGGTGATAGTGACTACAATTCTGTTACGTTTACTTTAGCGATGGAAAGGGACAGGTATATACCGCAGGGCAAGAGTTATAGCTGGGGAAAAGGAAATTATGTTGCGATTAGGCGAGATTGAGGATGCATAGGATGGGGAAGGAAACTGCAGGGGATGAGCACAACTGAAATGTGGAGTTTGATCAAGGAACAGCTACTGTGTGTCCTTGATAAGTATGTACATGTCAGGCAGGGAGGAAGTGGTCGAGCGAGGGAACCGTGGTTTACTAAAGAAGTTGAATCTCTTGTGAAGAGGATGAAGGAGACTTATGTAAAGATGAGATGTGGAGGCTCAGTTAGGGCGCTTGAGAGTTACAGGTTCGCCAGGAAGGACCTAAAGAGAGAGCTAAGAAAAGCCAGGAGGAGACATGAGAAGTCTTTGGCAGGTAGGATCAAGGAAAACCCTGAAGCTTTCTACAGGTATGTCAGGAATAAAAGAATGACTGGGATAAAATTAGGGAAAGTCAAGGACAGTAGTGGGAAGTTGTGCATGGAGTCCGAAGAGATGGGAGAGGTGTTAAATGATTATTGTTCGTCGTGTATTCACACAGTAAAAAGACAATGCTGTCCAGGAGAATACTGAGATACAGGCTGTTAGACTAGACGGGATTGAGGTTCATAAGGAGTAGGTGTTAGCAATTCTGGAAAGTGTGAAAATAGATAAGTCCCCAAGGCCGAATGGGATTTATCCAGCGGGCGGTGTCGTTAGCGGGCAGTGGAGTGAGCAGGGAGCAGAGTGAGAGCTGTAAGGGCTTTGGCTTCTCGGGCTTCGGCGGAAACGGGCGAGACAGGACAGGTTTAAATTCATTCTGTTACCCTTCAATTTAGAATCTTAGTTCTTTCGCAGTGGAATCTGAGGAAGGGGAAAAAACGGTTCAGTGTTCCATTGGAGCAATTCTTTTACTTGTTTGCAGCAGTAAGTGAGATGGAGGAGATGGAAGTGAAGGCAGTGCAATGTTCCTCCTGCAGAATGTTTGAGGTGAGGGACACCATCAGTGTCCCTGCTCATTACACCTGTGGGAAGTGCACCCATCTGCAGCTCCTCCAAGACCGCGTTAGGGAACTGGAGCTGGAGTTGGATGAGCTTAGGATCATTACGGAGGCAGAGAAGGCCATAGACACAAGCTTCAGGGATATAGTTACTCCAGGGAATGAAAATGGATGGGTGACAGTGAGAGGGGCTGGGAGGAAGCAGTTGGTGGAGGGATCCCCTGTGGTCGTTCCCCTAACCAACACGCATTCCGCTTTGGATACAGATGAGGGGGACGACCTACCAATGGTAAGCTGCAGTGAACAGATCTCCAGCACTGAGTCTGTCCCTGTGGCTCAGAAGGGTAAGGGGGAGAGCGGTAGAGCTATAGTTATTGGGGACTCGTTTGCTAGAGGGATAGATAGGAGGTTCTGTGGCAACAAGATAGACTCACGGATGACATGTTGCCTGCTGGATGCCAGGGTCCGTGACGTCTCGGACCGTGTCTTCAGGATTCTAAAGGGGGAGGGGGAACAGTCACAAGTCGTGGTGCACATCGGCACCAAAGACATAGGTAAGAGAAGGGTTGGAGATTTAAAACAGGAATTCAGGGAGCTAGGGTGGAAGCTGAGAGCCAGGAAAAACGATGTTGTCATCTCTGGTACGTTGCCGGTGCCACGAGTTAGCGAATTGAGGAACAGGGAGAGAGTGCAGTTAAACCCGTGGTTTCAGGGATGGTGTAGGAAGGAGGGTTTCAGCTATGTGGATCATTGGAACGCGTTCTGGGGAAGGTGGGACCTGTACCAACAGGACGGGTTGCACCTGAACCACAGGGGCACCAATATCCTAGGAGTGAAATTTGTTACGGCTCTTCAGGAGGGTTTAAACTAATTTGTCAGGGGAGTGGGAAAAGGAGTTGTAGTCCGGAAGTCAGTGAGTGCAGTGAGGTACTGGGATGGGTATCAAGGTCAAAGTTGGGTACCAGCAGACAAGAAGGTGGTTTGAAGTGTGTCTACGTCAATGCAAGGAACATCCGAAATAAGGTAGGTGAACTTGGGGCGTGGATTGGCACTTGGGACTATGATGTTGTGGCCATTACGGAGACATGGGGAGAACAAGGACAGGAATGGTTGTTGGAGGTTCCGGGGTATAGACGTTTCAGTACATAGAACATAGAACATTACAGCGCAGAACAGGCCCTTCGGCCCACGATGTTGCACCGACCAGTTAAAAAAAAACTGTGACCCTCCAACCTAAACCAATTTCTTTTCGTCCATGACCCTATCTACGGATCTCTTAAACGCCCCCAAACTAGGCGCATTTACTACTGATGCTGGCAGGGCATTCCAATCCCTCACCACCCTCTGGGTAAAGAACCTACCCCTGACATCGGTTCTATAACTACCCCCCCTCAATTTAAAGCCATGCCCCCTCGTGCTGGATTTCTCCATCAGAGGAAAAAGGCTATCACTATCCACCCTATCTAAACCTCTAATCATCTTATATGTTTCAATAAGATCCCCTCTTAGCCGCCGCCTTTCCAGCGAAAACAATCCCAAATCCCTCAGCCTCTCCTCATAGGATCTCCCCTCCATACCAGGCAACATCCTGGTAAACCTCCTCTGCACCCTCTCCAAAGCCTCCACATCCTTCCTGTAATGTGGGGACCAGAACTGCACACAGTACTCCAAGTGCGGCCGCACCAGAGTTGTGTACAGTTGCAACATAACGCTACGACTCCTAAATTCAATCCCCCTACCAATAAACGCCAAGACACCATATGCCTTCTTAACAACCTTATCTACTTGATTCCCAACTTTCAGGGATCTATGCACACATACACCTAGATCCCTCTGCTCCTCCACACTATTCAAAGTCCTCCCGTTAGCCCTATACTCAACACATCTGTTATTCCTACCAAAGTGAATTACCTCACACTTCTCCGCATTAAACTCCATCCGCCACCTCTCGGCCCAACTTTGCAACCTGTCTAAGTCTTCCTGCAAACTACGACACCCTTCCTCACTGTCTACCACACCACCGACTTTGGTGTCATCAGCAAATGTGCTAATCCACCCAACTATACCCTCATCCAGATCATTAATAAATATTACAAACAGCAGTGGCCCCAAAACAGATCCCTGAGGTACACCACTTGTAACCGCACTCCATGATGAATATTTACTATCAACCACCACCCTCTGTTTCCTATCCGCTAGCCAATTCCTGATCCAATTTCCTAGATCACCCCCAATCCCATACATCTGCATTTTCTGCAGAAGCCTACCATGGTGAACCTTATCAAACGCCTTACTAAAATCCATATATACCACGTCCACTGCCTTGCCCCCATCCACCTCCTTGGTCACTTTCTCAAAAAACTCAATAAGGTTAGTAAGGCACGACCTACCTGCCACAAAACCATGCTGACTATCACCTATCAATTCATTACTCTCCAAATAACTATAAATCCTATCCCTTATAATTTTTTCCAACATCTTGCCGACAACAGAAGTGAGACTCACCGGTCTATAATTCCCGGGGAAGTCTCTGTTCCCCTTCTTAAACAATGGGACAACATTCGCTAACCTCCAATCTTCTGGTACTATACCAGAGGCCAACGACGACCTGAAGATCAGAGCCAGAGGCTCTGCAATCACTTCTCTTGCCTCCCAGAGAATCCTTGGATAAATCCCATCCGGACCAGGGGATTTATCTATTTTCAGACCCTCCAGAATATCCTGCACATCCTCCTTATCAACTGTATTACTGTCTATTCTACTCCCCTGCAACCCAGTGTCCTCCTCAGCTATATTCATGTCCCCTTGCGTGAACACCGAAGAGAAATATTGGTTCAATGCTTCACCAATCTCCTCCGGTTCCACACATAACTTCCCTCTGCCATCTATAACTGGCCCTAAACTTGCCCTAACCAACCTTCTGTTCTTGACATACCTATAGAACGCCTTAGGATTCTCTTTAACCCTATCCGCCAAAGTCTTCTCATGTCCCCTTTTAGCCCTTCTAAGCTCGCTCTTCAACTCCCTCTTAGCCAATCTAAAGCTTTCTAGTGCACTACCCGAGTGCTCACGTCTCATCCGAACATAAGCCTCCTTTTTCTTTTTAACCAACAAAGAAACTTTTTTGGTGCACCACGGTTCCCTAGCCCTACCAATTCCTCCTTGCCTGACAGGGACATACCTATCACAGACTCGCAGTAGCTGCTCCTTGAAAAAACTCCACATGTCGGACGTTCCCAGTCCCTGTAATCTCCTAGTCCAACCTATGTTTCCTAATTCTCTCCTAATAGCCTCATAATTACCCTTCCCCCAGCTAAAACCACTGGCCCGAGGTTCATGCCTATCCCTTTCCATCACTAAGGTGAACGTAACCGAATTGTGGTCACTATCACCAAAATGCACACCAACTTCCAAGTCTAGCACCTGGTCTGGCTCATTTCCCAGCACCAGATCCAATATAGCCTCACCTCTAGTTGGCCTGTCTACATACTGAGTCAAAAAACCTTCCTGCACACTTTGAACAAAAACTGACCCCTCTAACGAGCTAGAGCTATAACAATTCCAGTCAATATTAGTCAAGTAAGTGTAGGGTAGGTGGTAAAAGAGGTGGAGGAATGGCATTGTTGATCAAGGAGAGTTTGACGGCTGCAGAAAGGCATTTCGAAGGGGATCTGCCTACAGAGGTAATGTGGGCTGAGGTTAGGAATAGGAAACGAGCGGTCACGTTGTTAGGAGTTTACTATAGACCCCAAAATAATAATAGAGATGTGGAGGAAGAAATTGCGAAGCAGATTATGGTTAGGTGTGGAGGTCACAGGGTAGTTGTCATGGGGAACTTTAACTTTCCGAATATTGATTGGAACCTTTATAGGTCGAATAGTTTTGGTGCCGTGTGTGCCGGAGGGTTTCCTGACACAATATGTGGATAAGCCCACAAGAGGTGCGGCCACATTGGATTTGGTAATGGAAAATGAACCGGGCCAAGTGTTGGATTTGGTTGTGGGAGAGCACTTTGGAGATAGTGACCACAATTCGGTGTCTTTCATTATTGCATGGAGAAGGATAGGGCCGTACGGCAGGGCATAGTTTACAATTCGGGGAGAGGTAATTATGATGCGATTAGGCAGGAATTAAGAAGCATAGGATGGGAACAGAAATTGTCAGGGAAAGGCACTAATGATAAGTGAAACTTTTTCAAGGAACAAATACTGCGTGTCCGTGATCGGTATGTCCGTCAGGCAGGGAGAAAATGGCCGAGTGAGGGAACCGTGGTTCACAAAAGAATTTGAATGTCTTGTCAAGAGGAAGAAGGAAGCGTATGTTAGGTTGAGAAAACAAGGTTCAGTTGGATCGATGGAGGGTTACAAGTTAGCAAGAAATGAGCTGAAAAAGGGGCTTAGCAGAGCTAGGAGGGGGCATGAGAAGTCCTTGGGGGGTCGGATCAAGGAAAACCCCAAGGCTTTTTATACTCTTATGTGAGGAATAAAAGAATGACCAGGGTGAGGTTGGAGCAGGTGAAGGACGGCAGTGGGAATTTGTGCATGGAGTCAGAAGGGATAGGATAGGTGATGAATGAATACTTTTCTTCAGTGTTCACCAAGGAGAGGGGCCATGTTTTTGAGGAAGAGAGGGTGTCACAGGCTCATAGGCTGGAGGAAGTAGATGTACGAAGGGAAGATGTACTAGCAATTTTGAATAAACTGAAGCTTGATAAGTCCCCTGGGACTGATGCAATATACCCTAGGATTCTTTGGGAAGCAAGGGATGAGATAGCAGAGCCTTTGGCATTGATCTTTGGGTCCTCACTGTCCACGGGGGTGGTGCCAGAGGTCTGGAGAATGGCGAATGTAGTTTCTCTGTTTAAGAAAGGGAATAAAAATGACTCTGGTAATTATAGGCCGGTTAGTCTTACTTCGGTGGTCGGTAGGTTGATGGAAAAGGTCCTTAGGGATAGGATATACGACCATTTAGAAAGATGCAGCTTAATCCGGGATAGTCAGCACGGATTCGTGAAGGGCAAGTCTTGCCTCACAAATTTGATAGAATTTTTTGAGGAGGTAATTAAGTGTGTTGATGAAGGGAGTGCAGTTGATGTCACATGCATGGATTTTAGTAAGGCGTTTGATAAAATCCCCCATGGTCGGCTTATGAAGAAAGTAAGGATGTGTGGGAAAGAGGGAAGTTTGGCCGATTGGATAGGTAACTGGCTATCTAACAGAATAAGAAGTTTAACAACACCAGGTTAAAGTCCAACAGGTTTCTTTGGGAGCAAAAGCCACACAAGCTTTCGGAGCCCCAGGAAGATTCAATTTCCCGGGGCATAGACTTAAGGTGCGAGGTGCAAGGTTTCAAGGAGATGTACGAGGCACGTTGTTTTACATAGAGTGTGCGGGTGACTGGAACTCGTTGTCGCGGGAGGTAGTGGAAGCAGATACGATAGTGAGATTTTAGGGGCATCTGGACAAATTCATAATAAGATGGGAATAGAGGGATATCGTCCCCGGAAGGGGAGGGGGTTTTAGTCCAGTTGGGCAGCATGGTCGGTGCAGGCTTGGAGGGCCGATAGGTCTGTTCCTGTCCTGTAATTTTCTCTGTTCTTTGTTAGGGAGGGAAGAGGGAGGGATAAAACTAAAAATGAGCGGCCTTGATAAAGCCTTGTTCCCAAACACGGTGCCCTGTTTGTGTTTTACACAGGGCGGTGTGAATTGTGAGACTTCGTGAGTGGACAGTGGGATTGATTATCCCGACCTCAGTCACTCCACCTTCCCCTCTCTCTATGCATGTCTTTCTATGTTGCCTCTTCTCATAAATGGTAGAGCCATTCCCAATGCGATTTGTTGTTTTTTCAAGTGTGTGAGGAGATGATTGAAGGGATGGGGGAGTGAGGGGGATGGGGGGGGGGGGGGGCGGTGAGAAAAAGTGGCTGCCTTTTCCCTCTCGCTCCTTCCAGCTCTCACTGGGGCGTTTCTGGGCTGGAATGAATTGTTCTGTTTCTTTGGGGTGGGGTTAAAAATCTTATTTTGCCCTAAGTATGGATTAAAACTCTGTGATTAGGCCTCAATTCAAGGTCGAACCTCAGGACCCTGAGGATGCTTGTTGCATTTGCTTTATTCCAAAACAGTGTCAGTGTTGAATTTAATGAATTCAATGGTTTATGTAATATAATGCAACAAATGTAACATTCCAAAGTTTGCAGATAATACAAAGTTGGGTGGGAGGGTGAACAGTGACGAAATGCAGAGATCCTTCAGAATTATCTGGACAGGTTGGGTGAGTGGACAAATCAATGGCAGATGCAGTATAATTTGGATGAATGTTAAGATTATTCGCTTTGGAAGCAAAAACAAGGCAGCTGATTACTACCTGAATGGCTGTAAATTGGGAGAGCACGTGCAGAAGGCGGTGAAGAAGGCAAATGGCATCTTGACTTTCATTGTGAGGGGCTTCGAGTACAGGAGCAGGGATTTGTTGTTGCAATTATACAGGGCCTTGGTAAGGCCACAGCGAGAGTATTGTGTGCAGTTGTGTGAAGGGTTCTGCCTTTAATGTATACTTCCCATCTGTAGTACACCTTCCAAAATGCATTACCTCACCTTTGTCCGGTTTAAACGCCATCTGCCATCTCTCTGCCCAAGTCTTCAACTGATCTATTGAACCTGCAACCTGCAACCACTCACCCCCTCCCCTGCTCACCCCCTCCCACCCACGACCTCTCGCCATGCAACCCATCCTCCCCATGCAACCCCTGTCCCCTACACAACCCCTCCCCGGCAATCCCTCTCCCCCTCCCCCCCGCAAGCCCTCGCCCCCGCAACGACTCGCCCCTTCCCCTGCCCCCTCAATACCAATTGATATTAATCAATTTATTTGCACTATCATAGAATAGAATCATAGAACCCTACAGTACAGAAAGAGGCCATTCGGCCCATCAAGTCTGCACCGACCACAATCCCACCCAGGCCTGACCGCCTCTCAGGACACAAAGGGCAATTTGTTTAGCATGGCCAATCAGCCTAAGCCGCACATCTTTGGACTGTGGGAGGAAAGCGGTGCACCTGGAGGAAACCCACGCAGACACGAGGAGAATGTGCAAACTTTGCACAGATGGTGACCCCAGCCGGGATTCGAACCCAGGTCCCTACTATCACCTACTATACCTTGTGTATTGATGTGTTTGTCCAGATGCTTCTTAAATGAGAGAGTCCCTGCCTCCAGCAGCCACTTAGGTAGCGAGTTCCAGATTTCCAACACAGTCTGCTGAACATTCTGTCCTCAAATCCCCTCTGAAACACTCCTCACGTTTAACCTCTGCCCTTTGATCAAACCCAGACAAAGATGGCACTGAGGATGCGCTCTCCTCACATTGCCCCTCACAAAGATGGTAAGAAGGCTGAGGGAGTAAACCCCGACAGAAAATCTAGACTGGAGTCCTGTAGGAGGTCATCTATTGTCTCTCAGACAGCTTACTGACAATCCCTGCAGCAGAGCTGTAACAAGCAGTGCTGGTTTGACCCTTGCCTCTGGACAGTATTAACAGTTGGCAGAGGGAGACCCTGATGCCTTGACAGCACAGAATCATTATTATATTTACACTGAACTGTGCAATGGAGAGGAGAACACAACATTTTGGCCACCGTTAGCACAACATAGGAAGAAATAGTAATCTCACACTCGATTGGCACAGAACACAAGTACCAGGGATTGGTTTGAACAGTAGGAGAAAGCTTCAGGGTTCCGCAAATAGCTATCGCCCATAATACTCAGTGCGATTGCTGCTGCCCCACTTTGGTCTACCGGACCAGTGCAGCTGCATGAGAACTCTCTCGGCATCAGTTACGGCTTCCCAGATTGCCTGGATCCACTATAATTCACCTACATCCACAGCAGGTCCACAAATGCCATCAGCCTGGCCCTGCAGTGAACCCTGGCACACAGACTCGTATTTATCGACTAAAGCTCAGCCTTGAAAACCATTAGTGCTACGAAACTCATATCCAAAGTCCATGGCCTGGGGTTTGGCTCCTGCCTCTGCAATTGGATCCTGAACTTCCTAATCCATAGACAGCAAAATTAAGGACAGGCAACAACATCTCCTTCACAATTATCCACAGCAGTGGTGCCCCGTAAGGCTGCGTCCTCAGCCCCTTACTATTCTCCTTATACGCTGATGACTGTGTGGCCAAATTCCCCTCCAACTCGATTTCCAAGTTTGCTGATGACACCTGTAGTGGGTCGGATCTCAAACAACGATGAGACCGAGAACAAGGAAGAGACAGAGAATCTGGTGAACAGGGTCGACAACAATAATTTCTTCCTCAATGTCAACAAAGCAAATCGACTTTTGGAAGCATATTGGAGTACATGCCCCTCTCTACGTCAATGGGATGAAGTTGAAATGGTCGAGAGCCTCAGGCTTTAGGGTGAAGATCACGAACAATCTTTCCTGGTTCCTCCATGATTACCCTATAATTAAAGAAGCCTTTGGACGCCTCTATTTTCTCAGAGGTTTACGGACATTTGGCATGTCAGCTGCGACTCTCACCAACTTTTACAGATGCACCTTAAATCACATTCCAGCTTGGTATGGCTCCTGCTCTGTCCAAGACTGCAAGAAACATCAAAGCTTGGTGAATGCAGACCAATCCATCACTCCAACCAACCTCACACTCATTGACTCTGTCGAAACTTCCCGTTGCCTTGCAAAAGCAAACAGCCTAACTAAGGAATAGCGCACCATGGACATAAACTCTTCCCACATTTTCCATCAGAGAAAAAGATAAAAAATGTGTGCGGACATGTACCAACCGACTCATAGAATCATAGAAACACTACAGTGCAGAAGGGGGCTATTTGACCCATTGAGTCTACACCAACAACAATTCCACCCAGTCCCTATCACCGAAGTCCCACATATGTACTCTGCTAATCCTCCAAACATACATATCCCACGACGCTAATGGGCAGTTAAAAGGCCAATCAACCTAACCTGCACATTTTGGAATGTGGGTGAAAACCGGAGCATCCGGAGCAAACCCATGCACATACGGGTAGAATGTGCAAATTCCACACAGACAGTGATCCAAGCCAGGAATCGAACTCAGGTCCCTGTGAGACAGCAGTGCTAACCATTGTGCCACCATACTGCCGACTCAAGAACAGCTTCTTCTTTGCTGCCAACAGACTGTTTGAATGGACCCACATTGCATTAAGATGATCGTTTACTAAACCCTAGCTATGACTGCAACATTACATTCTGCACTCTCTCCTTCTCTTTGTACAGTATGCTTTGTCTGTATGGCACTCAAGCAGCAGCACTTTGCACTGTATATCCAATGTGATGACATGCATCAAAAGGTTAGTCATGGCATGAATCAATTCCGGCCTCCCAGATTGCCTCGATACACTACAGTTCATGTACCTCCCCAACAGGTCCACAGACGCCATCTCCCTGGCCCGACAGTGAATTCTGTAACACTGTAACCCTGAACATAGAGAAGGATAGAGTGCAGAATGTAATGTTGCAATCATAGCTCGGGTGTACTAAAAGATCACAATTTGATGTGGGTCCGCTAAAACATCTGATGGCAGCAGAGAAGAAGCTGTTCTTGAGTCAGCAGCATGGTGGTACAATGGTTAACACTGCTGTCTCACAGGGACCTGAGTTTGATTCCCACCTTGTAACACATATTTATTAGATGTGAAAATAATAAACCAAACCAATTCAAATCAAATCAAATAAGTCTTCACAACTCAAGCTGAAACATCAGCACAATGTGCCCTGGCCTTACCAATGAACTTATGCAGGTTGATGATGTACCCAGGCTGTGATCGAGACCGAATTTACAAGGCTCAAAGTGGACATTGGGGAGCTGCGAGAAACTGGACTTGTTCAAAGTGGATCCTTTCCAGGGAAACACCACACACTCTTGTAACAGGAGAAATCCCAACAGGTTATATGTGAGAATGGAACAAAGGGAAAAACATGCTTCACTGGTGCTGATGGAATCCCGGGGATTGACCTGGGAACCCTGATGCTGTGAGGCAGCAGCGCTGACCACTGTGCCATACTGCCATCCTGCAAACTGCCCTGGAGACAACCAAGATCACGCCCAGGACACCATCATGACCATATCCGTGGTAGGGAAATGATTGGAAAACAATCTGAGGGACAGAATTGATCTCCACTTCGAGAGATAAGGATTTATGAACAATAGTCAGCATGGCTTTGCCAAAGGGGAGATCACGTTGATCAATTTGCTGGAATATATTGAGGAGGTGACTGGATGAGTAGATGAGGGAAGTGCAGTCGATGTAATCTGCGTGGACTTCAGAAAAGCTTTTGACAAATTTTGCATGGGAGACTGAACAAGAAAGTGATATCCGATTGGAACCAGGGCAATTTGGCAAATTACTTTCAAAATTGGTTGAGTGGCAGGAGGCAGAAGGTGACGGTCGAAGGTTGCTTTTGTGACTGCAAGCCTGTGTCCAGTGGGGTTCCACAGGGATCGATCCTGGTTCCCTTGCTGTTTGTAGTGTACAGTGATGATCTTGACATGAATGTGTGAGGTATGATCAGTAAGTTTGCAGATGATACAAAAATTGATGGTATGGTAAATATTGAGGAGAAAAGTGGATTCGATAGGATCTTTTAAGAGACTTTTGGATACGTTCATGGAAGTTAGTAAGATACAGGGTTATAGGTAAGCCTAATAGGTATGGACATGTTCGGCGCAACTTGTGGGCCGAAGAGCCTGTTTGTGCTGTAGCTTTTCTATGTTCTATGTTTTAAAAGCCTTATATTTCAGGAATCAGAGAATCCTACAGTGCAGTGCAAAAGAATAAACTCCTGTCCTTGGTGAGAACATTCCAATCCATTGTTCCCAGATTCTGATCCATTATTGGACGATTCCAATCCATTGTTCCCAGATTCTGATCTCTCCTCTCGCTCCATCTCTTTCCACAGCCACTCATCTCTGTTAGTGTTGGAGTTGTCGCTCCCGCTCACTCAATGGGGCAATACATTGAACGGAATCCCTTATCACAAAATTGCAAATGCCCAGCAGAGAAACCACACACCCAGCCAGTTTAGGCAAACTCCAGATGATAGAACATAGAACATAGAACAGTACAGCACAGAACAGGCCCTTCAGCCCACGATGTTGTGCCGAGCTTTATCTGAAACCAAGATCAAGCAATCCCACTTCCTATCATCCTGGTGTGCTCCATGTGCCTATCCAATAACCGCTTAAATGTTCCTAAAGTGTCTGACCCAACTATCACTGCAGGCAGTCCATTCCACAACCCAACCACTCTCTGCGTAAAGAACCTACCTCTGATATCCTTCCTATATCTCCCACCGCGAACCCTATAGTTATGCCCCCTTGTAATAGCTCCATCCACCCGAGGAAATAGTCTTTGAACGTTCACTCTATCTATCCCCTTCATCATTTTATAAGCCTCTATTAAGTCTCCCCTCAGCCTCCTCCGCTCCAGAGAGAACAGCTCTAGCTCCCTCAACCTTTCCTCATAAGACCTACCCTCCAAACCAGGCAGCATCCTGGTAAATCTCCGCTGCACTCTTTCCAGAGCTTTCACATTCTTCTTATAGTGAGGTGACCAGAACTTCACACAATATTCCAAATGTGGTCTCACCAAGGTCCTGTACAGTTGCAGCATGACCCCACGGCCCTTAAAATCCAACCGCCTGTTAATAAAAGCTTACACACTACAGGCCTTCTTCACAGCTCTATCCACTTCAGTTGCAACCTTCAGAGATCCGTGGATATGGACCCCAAGATCTCTCTGTTCCTCCACGGTCTTCAGAACCCTCCCCTTGACCCTGTAATCCACATTTAAATTAGTCCTACCAAAATGAATCACCTCACATTTATCAGTGTTAAACTCCATTTGCCATTTTTCAGCCCAGCTTTGCATCCTATCTATGTCTCTTTGCAGCCTACAACAGCCCTCCACCTCATCCACCACTCCACCAATCTTGGTGTCATCAGCAAATTTACTGATCCACCCTTCAGCCCACTCCTCTAAGTCATTAATAAAAATCACAAAGAGCAGAGGACCAAGCACTGATCCCTGTGGCACTCCGCTGGCAACCTGCCTCCAATCCGAAAATGTTCCATCCACCACCACCCTCTGTCTTCGATCAGACAGCCAGTTACCCATCCAATCGGCTAACTTTCCCTCTATCCCACACCTCCTCACTTTCATCATAAGCCGACCATGGGGGACCTTATCAAAGGCCTTACTAAAATCCATGTATATGACATCAACTGCCCTCCCTTCACCTACACACTTAGTTACCTCTTCAAAACATTCTTTCAAATTTGTGAGGCACGACTTGCCCTTCACGAATCCATGCTGTCTATCCCGGATTAATCCGCATCTTTCTAAATGTTCTGGTAGATCAGCACCACCCTACTTCCAAGACACAAATTTATCCTCTCTGAGATTCCAGTCCAGAACTAATTATCTCAACCCAATTAAACAACTCGAATTATGAAGAATTTGTTCGGAAATACTGAAATGTTTTATCAGAATAACTCTGTTTTGTAAATTCGAAATGAATTTATTTGCATAAGTGAATAATGTTTATATTGAAAATTATAATGGCAGCTAAATCCAACACTTCATGCCATTGTTTCAGGGAATCATTGTTAACGAAGGGAAACTGTGGATTGATTCCACAGAAACCCCTTAAAATGGCGATTGGACAATGAATTCAAACGGAGAAAATTCAACTTCATCGAATGAGAGGAAGAAATTGAGATTAGAACAGGGAACCCTACAGCACAGGACCAGGTTCCTCTACCGACCAAGCCCGCACAGACACATTAATTGGTTAGCTCCTCGTAAAATAATTGCTATAGATATAATGGGTCGAAGGTCCTCGTATTGTTTCTGCCATTTTCAAACATTTTCAATCATTGTTGTATCAGGTTGTCTACAGCATTCCTCATGACAGCGGCCGACTTCTTCAAAGGAAACACCCAATGTGTGACTGAATGGCGGCACAGTTGTAACACTTCAAGATAGTCGCTTTAGGTTTTATAGTAACCAATCATTTCTGTCGCTTATTGGTCATGACGCTCGCCTTATACGCGAAAGGTCACTGGTTTGCAACCGATTAGAAACATAGAACTTTCACAGTAGGGGTAAGCGATGTTTGCAGGATTTAAGTTTGTTTCTGAACATTATCAGAATCTCGATGTTACAGCGATATTATATTTGCTGTGGCCTTGGCCACAAATGCTTTCCGCAAATTCAGAAACGCTGAATTTTAAGACGTCATGAGGAATGAAATGTTCCTATTTTGATACCATGCACATGTTGGAAATTCGTTCAGTGTACAACAGGATTCAATGGGTTTAGAGGTGCAGATTAACATAGTTAATCACCATCTAAAACATATCTAATAGAATTGTGTGCTAATAAAACGGACAAGGAAATGGCAACATTGCGCAGAATAATCTTTTAAAATCGTTCATCATAATAGAGAAATTGGAAAAAAAACACTCAGGCAGATGAGGAAAGCGAGACTCAGTGTGATCTGCTGGACTTCCCTAAAGATGAACGGGATTTAGGCGCCAGAATATTTCACACCCAGAATAAAAGGGGATCAAGTATAACTACTAGATCATTCTTAAACTTCTTCCCTTTTAAGATAGTTGACTTTGTTTAAAAGCTGCCTGCGCTCAATCTGAAATAAACACCATGGGATCTATATCACCCAGCGACTCGATTTCTTTTCACACACAGAAACAGAAAAGACTGGAAAACCTCAGCAGGTCTGACAGCATCTGTGGGGAGAGAATAGAGCCAACGTTTCGAGTCTACAAGATGACTCTTCCTCAGATAACTGCTGTTAACTGAGGTAAATTGTGCATGGATTCTGCAGAAATTCCTTCTTCAAAGTTGGATTGGACAATGACTTCACACGGAGAAACATCAGCTTCATGGAATGAAAGGAGGAAATACGTTCTGACGAAGGGTCATCTCGACCCGAAACTTTGGCTCCATTCTCTCCCCACAGATGCTGTCAGTCCTGCTGGGATTTTGCGGCATTTGTTGTTTTTGTTTCAGATTCAAGCATATTTTCCTTCAAACTGTATTTCAGATCAGTTCAATTCACAATGCTGACATTTATATGAAATAAATGCATGGATATTAAATATTGACAGAATATGCGCAGTTCAGGTGGATTGGCCATGCTAAACTGCCCCTTACGTTAGATAGATCATCCAGAGGAAAGCTGTGGTGTTACAGGGATAGGATTTCAGAGGGTCGGTGCATACTCGTTGGGCAGAGTGGCATTTTCTGCACTATAGGGATTCTGTGAATCTATGAACCATTCACTGAGTAGAATTGGTTGAAACTATTTGAAGGAAGATGAGAATGATGCATTGTTGATTGAGCATGAATCGTTGCTCCCTTAGACATTTGCCAGATGAAAGATTTTAAAATTTGAAGTTCAAGATAAATTGAGACATCCGGTCGGAAGTAACGTTTGTCTTCTTGTATTCAGTGACATGGGCTGCCAGTCTCACCATTAGAACCTGCAACAACATAGTGGAGTTGAACATTGCAGACAGCCTGAATGCATGGGCTCTGCGATCAGCTGCTTCAGTATAATGGTTATCATGTTCGCCTAAAACGCAAAAAGTCCCCGGTACTAAAACCAGGAAGAAAAATCAAATGTTTCTCGCTCAGTTTGAGGGACGTTTGTAAAATTAAAATTTCTTGCCCAATCTTAACTGAACCTGCGAGTTCCCGGGGATATTTATTTGCTCTGACATGGGCCTCAAAATTCATTCATTAAAATTAGAAGTTCTGAATATTGATGGCACAATGAGAAGAAAGTGTGAAGTAATGCATTTTGGAAGGTCTAATACAAATAGGAAATATACAGTAAATGGCAGAACCCTTAAGAGTATTGATAGTCAGAGAGGTCTGGGTATACAGGTACACAGGTCACTGAAAGTGGCAACGCATGTGGAGAAGGTAGTCAAGAAGGCATACGGCATGCTTGCCTCCATCTGCTGGGGCTTTGAGTTTAAATATTGTCAATTAAATATTGCTGCTTTATAGAATCTTATTTCGGCCGCACTTGGAATATAATGTTCAATTCTGGTCGCCACATTGCCAGAAGGATGTGGAGGCTTTGGAAAGGGTACAGAAAAGATTTACCAGGGTGTTGCCTGCCATGGAGTGCATTAGCTGTGAGGAGGGGTTGGAGAAACTTGGTTTGATCTCACTGGAATGACGGAGGTTGATGAGCGACCTGATAGAAGACTACAAGATTATGAGGGGCATGGACAGAGTGGATAGTCAGAAACTTTTTCCCAAAGTGGAAGAGTCAATTACTAGGTGGCATAGGTTTATGCTGTGGGGGGAAAGGTTTAAAGGAGACGTACGAAGCAATTGTTTCACAGAGGGTTGTGGGTGCCTGGAACTCACTGCTGTGGGAGGTAGTGGAAGCAAATACGAGAGTGACTTTTAAGGGGCGTCTTGACAAATACACGAATATAGAACATAGAACATAGAACAGTACAGCACAGAACAGGCCCTTCGGCCCACGATGTTGTGCCGAGCTTTGTCTGAAACCCAGATCAAGCTATTTCCTCCCTATCATCCCGAAGTACTCCATGTGCCTATCCAATAGCTTCTTAAATGTTCCTAAAGTTTCTGACTCCACTATCCCTGCAGGCAGTCCATTCCACACCCCAACCACTCTCTGAGTAAAAAACCTACCTCGGACATCCTTCCTATATCTCCCACCATCAACCCTATAGTTATGCCCCCTAGATACCGCTCCATTCACCCGAGGAAATAGTCTTTGAACGTTCACTCTATCTATCCCCCTCATCATCTTATAAAACTCGATCAAGTCTCCTCTCAACCTCCTCCACTCCAAAGAGAAAAGCCCACGTTCCCTCAACCGTTCCTCATAAGACCTACCCTCCAAACCAGGCAGCATCCTGGTAAATCTCCTTTGCACTCTTTCCAGTGTCTCCACATCCTTCTTGTAGTGAGGTGACCAGAATTGCACACAATATTCCAAATGTGGTCTCACCAAGGTCCTGTACAGTTGCAGCATAACCCCACGGCTCTTAAACTCAAACCCCCTGTTAATGAACGCCAACACACTATAGGCCTTCTTCACGGCTCTATCCACTTGAGTGGCAACTTTCAGAGATCTATGGATATGAACCCCAAGATCTCTCTGTTCCTCCACATTCTTCAGAACCCTACCTTTGACCCTGTAATCCACATTTAAATTTGTCCTACCAAAATGAATCACCTCGCATTTGTCAGGGTTAAACTCCATTTGCCATTTTTCAGCCCAGCTCTGCATCCTATCTATATTTCTTTGCAGCCTACAACAACCCTCCACCTCATCCACTCCTCCACCAACCTTGGTGTCATCAGCAAATTTACTGATCCACCCTTCAGCCCCCTCCTCCAAATCATTTATAAAAATTACAAATAGCAGAGGACCAAGCACTGATCCCTGTGGCACTCCGCTGGTAACCGGTTTCCAGTCCGAAAATTTTCCATCCACCACCACCCTCTGTCTTCTGTTAGATAGCCAGTTACCTATCCAATCGGCCAAACTTCTCTCTATCCCACACATCCTTACTTTCTTCATACGCCGACCGTGGGGGACTTCATCAAAGGCCTTACTAAAATCTATGTATATGACATCAACTGCACTACCTTCATCTACACACTTAGTTACCTCCTCAAAAAATTCTATTAAATTTGTGAGGGAGGCAAGACTTGCCCTTCGCAAATCCATTCTGACTATCCCGGATTAAGCTGCATCTTTCTAAATGGTCGTAAATCCTACCCCTAAGGACCTTTCCCATCAACTTCCCGACCACCGAAGATAGGATGGGAACAGACGGATATGGTCCCTGGAAGGGTAGGGGGCTTTAGTTCTGTCGGGCAGTGTGGTCGGTGCAGGCTTGGAGGGCAGAAGGGCCTTTTTCTGTGCTGTAATTTTCTTTGTTCAATGATGTTGAAGAAGATTAGGGCACACGGATTTGGGGGTGGTGTGTTAAAGTGGATTGGGGACTGGCTATCCGACAGGAAGCAAAGAGTCGGAATAAATGGGTGTTTTTCCGGTTGGAGGAAGGTAACGAGTGGCGTTCCGCAGGGATAGGTACTCGGGCCGCAACTATTTACCATTTATATAGATGATCTGGAGGAGGGGATGGAGTGTAGGGTAACGAAGTTTGCAGACGACACAAAGATAAGTGGAAAAGTGAATCGTGTGGAGGACGGAGAAGATCTGCAGAGAGATTAGGACAGGCTGAGTGAGTGGGCGAGGATATGGCAAATGGAGTATAACGTTGATAAATGCGAGGTTATACACTTTGGAGGAAATAATAACAAATGGGATTACTATCTCAATGGAAACAAATTAAAACATGCTACCGTGCAAAGGGACCTGGGGGTCCTTGTGCATGAGACGCAAAAGCCCAGTCTGCAGGTACAATAGGTGATCAAGAAGGCAAATGGGATGTTGGCCTATATCGCGAGGGGGATAGAATATAAAAGCAGGGATGTCTTGATGCACCTGTACAGGGCATTGGTGAGGCCGCAGCTGGAATACTGTGTGCAGTATTGGTCCCCTTATATGAGGAAGGATATATTGGCATTGGAGGGAGTGCAGAGAAGGTTCACCAGGTTGATACCGGAGATGAGGGGTTTGGATTATGAGGAGAGGCTGAGGAGATTGGGTTTGTACTCGTTGGAGTTTAGAAGGATGAGGGGGGATCTTATGGAGACTTATAAGATAATGCGGGGGCTGGATAGGGTGGAGGCGGAGAGATTCTTTCCACTTATTAAGGAAGTTAAAACTAGAGGACACAGCCTCAAAATAAAGGGGGGTCGGTTTAAGACAGAGCTGAGGAGGAACGTCTTCTCCCAGAGGGTGGTGAATCTCTGGAATTCTCTGCCCACTGAGGTGGTGGAGGCTCCCTCGCTGAATATGTTTAAAGCACGGATGGATGGATTCCTGATCGGTAAGGGAATTAAGGGTTATGGGGATCAGGCGGGTAAGTGGTACTGATCCACGTCAGATCAGCCATGATCTTATTGAATGGCGGGGCAGGCTCGAGGGGCGAGATGGCCTACTCCTGCTCCTATTTCTTATGTTCCTATTTTCACATCGTGCATATATAGTAATCATAGAAACCCTACAGCACAGAAAGAGGCCATTCGGCCCATCAATTCTGCACCGACCACAATCCCACCCAGGCCCTACCCCTACATATTTTACCCGCTAATCCCTCTAATCTCCGCATCCCAGGACACGAAGGGGCAATTTTTAGCATGGCCAATCAACCTCACCCGCACATCTTTGGACTGTGGGAGAAAACCGGAGCACCCGGAAAAAACCCACGCAGACAACGTGTAAACTCCACACAGACAGTGACCCAAGCCGGGAATCGAACCCAGGTCCCTGGAGCTGTGAAGCAGCAGTGCTAACCACTGTGCTACCGTGCCGCCCAGTAGTTCCTTCTTTCAACAATAATGAGTTTATAGACGGAGATAACAATGTTAATTTCCATCTAAAACATGTCGAACAGTAGCGTGTGCTCAAAGAGAGAGACACAATTGATGTTGTAACTGAACTAGAGGAAATGACAGGAGATCCACCTTTTCAAAAAAGATGCCTTCATAATGGAGAAATGGGGAAAAATATTCAAGACGAGGAATTCGAGATTAAGTGCGGATCTGCCGCTGCCCCTCTTTTCTGATACATTCCTTCGAACCCTGATCAAATTTGCAACTCATCAAACATTCTGGCACATTAATACTCACGGCCCAGCAATTGGTATCTTTCAAACCAGACCGAATATGAAGTAGAACACGGCAGAGACTGGAAATGTGAAATAAAACCAGAAAATGCTGTGTTATTTCAGTCGGCCTAGCAGCATCTATGGTGAGGGAAACAGCTTTAATGTTTCGAGTTCTGAGGGGTGACGGTCGACGCGGACACGACGGCCGATGGGCCGAACGGCCTCTCCCGTATTGTAAAACTCTGTGTCTCTCTGAATCGTCTTCGGAGCTGGCCACCAAAAATTAACTCCGCCGCCTGCGCCACAAACAAATCTAAACACCTGTCTTCGACAAAACGAAGCAAAAGCGTCGCCTACGATTTGAACGGTGGACCTCTCGCGTGCCCACTAGTTGAAACATCCTAAGCGGGAATAATATTCCTGGAGATACGACCCGACACATGCACATTGTTGACCGAGATAAAACATATTTGCTTCAATTCAAAGAAGCTCAACCTTCTCTGGTAAAAGCTGAAATTGTTGAAAAGGCTCAGCACACAATATTTGCGGGCTGAATGATCGAGGAAACTATCCGCCCAATATTGCTTGGACTGTTTGGAACTGGGTACTTTTGTGTATTAAGTACATATATTAGCCATCACACGACACAAAGAATGCCGAGCGCCAAACTGAACGAACGAGCATGTCAACCTTTGCAACGTCATTGCACATCAGAACCTTCTGAGAGAGGAACAGGAAAGCCTACACAGGGAGACGGAGAAACCTAGTCTCCGTGCGGGTCTGGTGAATCCCCTCTTTTCTTATTCAATTCGGAATCACGAGATTGGAAGGGGATTTAGCGCCAGAATATGAAAGATGCCATGAGAAAGAAGAGCAGGGGGTTCTTCCCGCTATCCGCAGCAACGGGCTTAAATCTTAAATGCCTCTGAAACGGCGTGGTTCAGTTCAAGCGTAGTTTGGGATGGGCATCTTCGGTGATGAAGATAGTTTGGGGAAGTTGGGAATGTTTCCCTTGACGGAAAAGTGCAGAGGTAATCTGATAGAGGTATTCAAATTCATAAGGGTAGATAGAGCGGAACTGTTCTGTTTGCCGGAGATCTCTTGTACCAGAGAGCCAAGACACCTCATTGGCAAAAGAAGCGTGGAGACATAACGAAAACCTTTTTTTACTCAGAATGATTCAGATCTGGAATATTCTATTTGAGAGTGTGGTGGAGGCAGGTTCAATTCATGCGAGATTACTACCTGAAAGGTAACAAGGATGCTTGACTGTGGGTATGGAGTGTATTGGATTAATTGCTCCTTTCGCGGGCCAGCACATACACGACAGTTCAAACGGTCTTCTTCTACATTATTCTATTCTTTGTTGACAGGGAGGCAATGGCATAGTGGTATTTTCACTGGGCTGGTTATTCTAAGATAATTCCCTAATAATGTTGTCGTCCATCAGTTTGAATCCCACAGAAGATCGTGAGATTCAAACATGCAATTAAAATTTGGAATTTAAAGTGAGTTGCTGTAATGTTGGCCTATTGTCCTAAAGAAAACATCCTAGCTGATGCCCTGTATGGATGGAGAACTTCCATCTATTTCAAGTGTGTCTCCAGGCTCACAAAAATACCATCTGAAATGGCCTAGAAAGCTAATAAATTCATCGTAGAAGCAGCAAATCAAATTGACATTTTCGCAACATCTGCAATAGCAAACTGTGTCCATTAGATGGCAGTGAAACTGATTGCTGACGTTAGATGAAACAGAGATTGTCTCAATTATTACTGCAATGGACTCGGTGTCTGCTCACCTTTAATTAGACACAGTCTCTGTTTATATGACAGGAAATCATATTTCTGATTATATGACAGCAGTTCTCAGTCGTTTCTGTACTCGGCAAAATCGTTATTATACTTAACCAACCCGCAATTGATGTGCGGCAGCATAGAATTAAATCTTAACTAATATCATAACACTCCATGTCTAACTTGTTACCTGACTAGACCCTGTTTCTTCTGACACTGCACCAGAGCATGTTACTGTTTGCATTAAACGAGGCTCTGTCTCAGTTACTACTTTGCTGGAACCTGCCACATATACACTAAACTAGATCCCATCTCAATCATCGCTGCACCACTCCATCTCCCTGTTTATAACAAAACACATCCTGTCTGTGTTATTATTGTGTTATGCCATGTTTATTTTATTGCTGCACCTGTCCCTGTCACAGCTGATATTAATCTAAGGCCTTGGTCTACAATTACTGCGCCAGGCTTTGTCTCAGGTTCTATGACAGAATGTCTGGAATCAGATAAAATTACACCAGGCCCTGTGTCAGTTTAATTACGCTGGATCTCCTCTCCATTATTATTACGTTAGACCAGACCCCTCTTCACTGTCTAAAAATAGTGTCTCAATTATTACTGTACTCATCATTGCCTCACTTGTCATTCCACTGGGCGACATCTCAATTCATATCACATTATATCATGTCTCTGTTTATGTTCCGGTCGTGCCTATTTTAGTCTACGTTACACCAGAACCTGACTCAGTTTATATTACTGTAGAATCTGTCTTTATGTATATTAGAATAGATCTTGCGTTTTCACATCTGTTTGCAACATCTCTCTATTTCTGTTACAGAAGACCACGCTCATTATTAATACCCTAGATCCACTCTCAGTAAGTACTAAACTGGACCCTGTCCCTGTCCATATTAATATCGTTGCTGCACAATAATTGGTGCACTCGGCCTTGTCTCTGTATTACTGCAGAAAAGCCTGTCCCAGTTCATATTAAAATAGATCATGTCTATCAAGTATCACATCAGTTCTTGTCTTAAATATTTGACTGTTTATTTATTTTAAATGTTCTATTTTCTCAGAACCCTCTATGGAGAAAATTCACTTTTCTTTTCACATTTTCCTTTCAGTTGCCCCAATGATAAACTTCATACATCTGGGCGGAGAAGTGGCAGATGGACTTCGACCCAGATAAATGCGTCGTGGTCCATTTTGTAGGACAAATGGGATGAAGGAGTACAAAATAAAGGGAAAGACTCTGAGTACGGTAGAGGATCAGAAGGAAATTGGGGTCCGGGTCCATAGGACTCTGAAATCGGCCCCGCAGGTGGGGGAGGTGGTTAAGAAGGCGTATGGTGTGCTGGCCTTTATCATTCGAGGGATTGAATTGAGGAGTCAGTAGATAATGATTCAGCTATATAAGACCCTCGTCAGACCCCACTTGGAGTACTGTGCTCAGTTCTGGTCGCCTCACTATAGGAAGGATGTGGAAAAGATTGAAAGGGTGCAGAGGAGATTTACAAGGATGTTGCTCGGATTGAGTGGCATGCCTTATGAGGATATGCTGAGGGAGCTCGGTCTTTTCTCCTTGGAGAGACGAAGGATGAGAGGAGACCTAATAGAGGTGTATAAGATGTTGAGAGGCATAGATCGGGTGGACTCTCAGAGGCTTTTTCCCAGGGTGGAAATGTCTGCTACGAGAGGACACAGGTTTAAGGTGCTGGGGGGTAGGTACAGGGGAGATGTTAGGGGTAAGTTTCCTCAGAAGACAAACACGGGACACAGTGGACAGAGTACCCTTCGTTGTCCAGTACTTCCCCGGAGCGGAGAAGCTACGGCATCTCCTCCGGAGCCTTCAACATGTCATTGATGAAGACGAACATCTCGCCAAGGCCATCCCCACACCCCCACTTCTTGCCTTCAAACAACCGCACAACCTCAAACAGACCATTGTCCGCAGCAAACTACCCAGCCTTCATGAGAACAGTGACCAAGACACCACACAACCCTGCCACAGCAACCTCTGCAAGACGTGCCGGATCATCGACACAGATGCCATCATCTCACGTGAGAACACCATCCACCAGGTACACGGTACATACTCTTGCAACTCGGCCAACGTTGTCTACCTGATACGCTGCAAGAAAGGATGTCCCGAGGCATGGTACATTGGGGAAACTATGCAGACGCTGCGACACCGGATGAATGAACACCGCTCGACAATCACCAGGCAAGACTGTTCTCTTCCTGTTGGGGAGCACTTCAGTGGTCACGGGCATTCGGCCTCTGATATTCGGGTAAGCGTTCTCCAAGGCGGCCTCCGCGACACACGACAGCGCAGAGTCGCTGAGCAGAAACTGATAGCCAAGTTCCGCACACACGCGGACGGCCTCAAACGGGATATTGGGTTCATGTCACACTATTTGTAACGCCCACAGTTGCGTGGACCTGCAGAGTTTCACTGGCTGTCTTGTCTGGAGACAATACACATCTTTTTAGCCTGTCTTGATGCTCTCTCCACTCCCATTGTTTTGTTTCTTAAAGACTTGAATAGTTGTAAGTATTCACAATCCAACCATTATTCATGTAAATTGAGTCTGTGTCTTTATATGCTCTGTTTGTGAACAGAATTCCCACTCACCTGAAGAAGGGGCTTAGAGCTTCGAAAGCTTGTGTGGCTTTTGCTACCAAATAAACCTGTTGGACTTTAACCTGGTGTTGTTAAACTTCTTACTGTGTTTACCCCAGTCCAACGCCGGCATCTCCACATCGTAAGTTTTTCACACAGAGGGTGGTGGGCGAGTGGAATCGGCTGCCATCAGGGGTGGTAGAGGCGAACTCAATAGGGTCTTTTAAGAGACTCCTGGATGAGTACATGGAGCTTAATAGGATGGAGGGTCATCGGTAGGTCTAGAAGGTAGGGATGTGTTCGGCACAACTTGTGGGCCGAAGGGCCTGTTTGTGCTGTAGTTTTTCTATGTTTCTATGTTTCTAAATCTGGCTTCCGTGAATGTATGAAACTCCTAAACAGCTCATGTATTTGAATTGAAGTTTATGTGATGCCTTAATTATTGGCTGGTAATGGTTCTGTTATGTATTCTTGTTTATTAAGTGCCGGATAAAGTCAGAGGTCATTTGGAAAATGGATTAAAACACATCACGAATGATAAGCATATTACTAGAAAATGATCATCTCTGCATCTCACACAATTCCCTGGTATAAACCTCGAAGGTGTGCTGATTTGTGCAAATTATGGCAAACATTAACCTGTCCCTATACCTGACAGGAGATGAATACACCTGCAATTCTCAGACTTCATAATCCAAGTAATGTAACGGATTGAAACTGCTGTTCTTCAGAGAATGTTCACTATTTCTCTTTCTATAGTTTTTAGCCGCTATCTTCACCAATTCCATGGTAATCGCCCTATTTTTTTTGACTGTACTTTCTGCAAGTTGTATGATCTAGAAAATCTAATGTAATATGAGTCAGAGCCAGGTGTATCATAAGGAGAGACCAGGCATTATGTATTAAATAGGGATATTGGTTGAAGAACATGGACTGTTCAAGAAGGCAGCTTATCAACACTTTCTCAAGGGCAATTAGGGACCTAAGCACACCATCCCACCAATGGTTAAAAATACAGCAGTCATGACAGGGACAGAATCTGGTCAAATATAGGCTGATGCGCTGATGATACAAAGAAAACATTAATCGGCTGTGAGAGTAATATGAATCAAAATATGGACCAGATAGGAATGAGAGGGACAGGACCTGAAATAACATTAGAATAAACAGTTAGTTGTGTGATCACTTTGTACAATATTAACTGGGAGGTATCAAATGCAACAATATTAGAGAAAGATTTTAAAAATTCCGAACTGAATGAGTAATGGTTTCCAAGAATTACCATGGAGAATTAAAGCATTGGAATGTGGATGACAGGGGCGCTATTATAGCAACGATTACAATCAATCTTAATGTATAACACGCAATAAAATTAGCAAATCAATACTTAATTGAGTTTAAGAAATGCAGTGTTTGGTGTAATTTGAACAGAAACAATGTGCAGTATTTTACTCAACACATAACTGGGTCGATTCTGATGATGACTCAGTCAGTTTCTGCTGCACCCAGTCAAAGTTCTGTTTGAAATAATCGTGAGTGAGAGACAGCGCCTATTGATATGCTAACAAATGCTTTGTTTAATTCTTAATAATAGAGCCAAGTGCCATTGCAATATGGTCAGGAAAGAGTTAGTGCAATCATACTGACAGGGTCTAGTGTCAGGACAGCGACAACACAAACTTCTGGAAATACTCTGCGTCTCAGACAGGATCTGAGGAGAGAAACAGTGAACGTTTTAAACTAAATGGTGATGATGAATCAGTCTCCAAAACCCATAATGTAAGGGTGCAAAGGATAAGAATATGTGAAAAACAAACGTATTTTCCTTCTGCTGTGTGACGTGTTGAGTCTTTCTCAGCACATTACATTTAGGTTTCAGATTTTCAGCGTCTGTGGGAGGTTACATTTGTAATTGTGCAATAGGAACTGGGAACAGACCAGATCGACACTGACTAACTGCAGTCACACAGACTCCTTGGAATGATTTGGGTTCAAGTCTGAGTTCAGAGTATTGACCACATAATAAAGGCCAATGTTCACGATGATACTTTATATTCAATTTCTTTCTGTTTCTTTTATCTGTTATTTTCTTCGACTCAGAATGGGTGAGAGAGCTGAAGAAGAGAGAAACTCTCGACATTTCTCCTTCCAACGATGGACGCCTTCCTGTGATCTTATCACTCTTTTGACGTTTGGTACAGAAATGATGCTTGGACAATGATATAAACGAACCATCCAGATAGTCCTATTCTCGACAAGACATCAAATTTAAACATCATCAAGTGTTTATCTAATTCAATTTAGAAAGTTACTGTCAAATCTGATTCCCTCACCCTTTCAGGCTGCTCATTCCAGTTCATGTCAACTCGTTGTGTAAAAGTAAACAATTATTCTTCTAACGTCATCTGTCTAATAACCTGTGCACACTGGTTAGCGACACTCCTGCCACTCACACCTTAATGATTTTGAAAACTTTAATTATATAGACTGACAGGGAGATGAAGAGAGATACCAGGAGAGATAGGAAAATTAAAATGAGAAATAGAGACAGGGTGCTGGCAGTTAAAAGCTGAGAACCATAAAAGAGAATGTAACAGAGAGAGAGAGAAATGATAGAAAAATGTGTAAATTAGCAAGATCTCATTTCTCGCCTCAGAGAACGAAGGGAGCTCAGTGACTGATCCACTGACCATGCAGTTATGTCCTGGAATGGAAGCTCTAAACAGATCACAACAGGCTAATCTGTAAATGTCACCCCAATGTGACCTATGTGACACTGCCGTGACTGAAGACAGATATAGGCCGCCTTGACAGATGTTCTCACCAGATTGTGGTCCATGGATTTATTTTTTTCTCAGAAGTGAGATATACGGTTTGCAACAGAGGAACAGGAAGATGTGTCACCTGGGAATGAAAGAGCCGTGGTCAGTTTGATGTTATCGCCGTGAACAGACTTCCTGCCTGTGAGGGTGAACTCACTCTGACAGCATCGAGAACAACGGCACAGAATGCTGCCGGTCTCAGCATTACATTCACCTCCATTCCCATTTCAATGTGTAAAAGAAATGAAAATAGTTTGGTTTTTAGCACAGTAATTGAAGGAGAGATGGTCTGACGATTATGAGTGGGAGAAAAATCGGAAAATTAAAGGAATGGTTTTTCCCACAGAGTGCTCTTCTGAAATACAAAAATTTGAGTGTGAGATGTTTATTGTGAGAAATGTTTCTTCGTATGACAGGGTAGCGAACCTGTGGAATGCTCCAGAGCAGAATGGTGTGGATGCAATAGAACAAAGCACAATACAGGACAGGAACAGGCCCTTCACCCCACTAAGTTTGTGCCGACACAAATGCCTCCCTAATCAAATATTTTCTTGCCTCTAGATGGTCCATATCCCTCTATTCCCCGCTTATTCATGTATCTCTGTGGGTACCTCTTCAACTTTTGTTCTAGATTCTGATTCCACCGCCTCCTCCTACAGACAGTTCCAAGAATTCACCATCCTCCACGTGAAATATTTGCCCCTTTCATTTTTTTTAAACTTACCCCCTCTCACTCTCATCTTATGACTCTGACGATCCATTCTATCCAAGCCTTTCATAATCTTGTAAACATCTATCAGTTACGCACCCACCCCCACCCCACTCCCTCCTCCTCCCATCCTTCGGCGCTCCAATGAAAACAATCCAACTTTGTTCAACTTTTCTTCATAGATCATATCCTCCAAACCAAGCATTGTCGTTGTCTCTTAACTACCGAAGAAACCATTCTATTCTTTCAAATTTGCTGCAGAAATTCAAACAAGAATAAAACCGATGACAGGGCAGGTTTTCAGTAGCTGGTTCACAGCCACCTTCTCAGGGTGGGCAATTAATGGTGAATTTTTCAGTGATGCTGACATCCCGAGAATAAATAAAACAGAGCAAAATACTGCAGATTCTTGAAATCTGAAACAAAAACAACAAAATGGATACTGAGCAGGTCAGTGGGGATCAGCTGAGAGAGAAACAGATTCGCATTTCATGTCGATGATATAATGCAAAATCTCACTGATGTAATTCTAAAGAGCAGAACTCGACGCACCGAGGGGAATCCTGAAGAAAATGACTGGGTTGTTGGGTCTTGCAGTGGCCCAGATTCCTAAAGAGACGTGTAGAATTTTGAACTCCAGAATTCTTGCTCTCCTGCAATCCATCCCTCAGGATAAAGCCTGTAGAAAGGACACTGTCAGACCATCAATGAACGGTTTTACTTGGTGAAATCGGAGCATGATGCTGAAAAACCAGAAGACAAAATCAACTGAGGGCAGATGGAGGAAGGGATTTCATAGGTTGAGAATTAACTTTATTTGTCATATAAAATCGCCATGTGGAAACCTTGTCAACAATTAATAGAAGAAATCCCTTACAATCAATTTGTATTGCCACTTTAAACTTTATGTAAATTGCATTGCTTTATTTGGTAAATCAAACAGTCTGTTCTATCAATTATAATCTGTATGGATGTTATTAAAATGAATCTCAGAATGAAAATATCCTCTGCCAATATGTATTCTTCAATAAAAATCACAATTTATTTGGTCAGAGATGTGTGGGAGCTTGCTGTGCACAGATTACCTGCTGTATTTCCAACATCACGACTGTGACTAAATTCAGCAAAGGTACATCAGCGAGTTTTAAATGCTTTCGGGCGAAATGAGGTCGGGTAAAGCATTTTAAAAATGGAAGTTCTTTTCACATGTCATCATTTTAAGTGTTAATTTTTGATATGTTGAAACCTCTGAAATTAATGTGAATCAAGGTCACTCCTCTGGCTGATGCTTTAACTTGTGTAGTTCATGTAGATTAAATCGCCAATCAAATTGACTTTCAATGGACCCACAAGCCTGTTCACAGATGCTTCATTTATTATCAGGACTTTTCGAACTGATTCTTATGTTGAATGTATCTTTTATTTTTAATTAAATAGCATCTGGTCTAATTGGTGTTCAAGAAGCTTCTAATCATTTTGAACCACCTGTGAATATTCTTAAAATAAATCGCTATTGTGAGTTGAAGCTAATCAATAGGTGGCGGTTTATCTGGTTTTGCTACCATGAACATTTCACTGTAACCAGTGAGATGTTTATGTAAATAAATACAGAAATAGAAATCCCAGATTAGATTGTTGACTGAAAAAAGAACAAATATTTCGCAATTTGCACAGCACAGAAATAGAGATAAACATGCAAATCAATCAACGTATTCCTGTAGTTTTTATTTTTTGAGACATTTCTTCTTCGTCACTTATATGTAAAAAATAAGCTATGATCATATCTACGATCAGAATTAGGAAAAAGCCCCGCTAATTTCGAACTATAATCACACGACAAATATGTATGCCGAGATTTCCTGTGTTTTATCTGTTTCTCTGTGTCTTCCTCCTGTCTGGTTCTGTGCATTGTCTCTTCACACTGCGCCATTGTCTTCAGTCCAGAATGTGAAGTTAACTTTTAGCCGATGTATCACCTTAACCTTATTCATGCGCTTCTAAGTGAATGGATTCTGTTCAATCAATTGAATCCGTAGAGGAAGCTGTGCTTTAAAATGTGCGTTGATCATTTCCTGTATCTGACCCGGGCTGTGCCAGCCATTTCTATGTTTGAATGGACAGAACATAGGAAGTATAGCTGACTCTAAGCTGCACTGTACCTGTCCTGCGAGGGTTTGCTATTTACTGTGTAGAGGGAGATTGTCTCTGGATCTAAACTGTGCTGTAAATGATCTGGGTCTGTTTGACTGGACAGCGCAGAGGGAGATTTACGCTGTACCTCGCACCAATGTCAACCTGCGTTGGGAATCTCTGAAGGAAGAGTACAGAGGAAGTTATCCCGAGAGTCTTAAATTCATAGAGATATACAGCACGGAAGCCGACCCTTCAGCGCAATTCCTCCATGCCGATTAGGTTTCCTCAACTGAACACATCCCATTCGCGTGCATTTGGTCCATATCCCTCTAAACCTTTCTTATCCATGTACCTGCCCAAATGTATTTTATATTTTGTAACTGTACCCGACTTTACCATTTCCTCTGGCAGCTCATTCCATATACGCTCTGGTACACACTGAGACATGGACAATGCAACAGTTAGGTGGATCACATAATACAAAAATAACAGAGACAGTGCACAGACTGAATAGCCAAATACATAGACTGGCGCAGAATTGACAAAAGCAGGATCAAGTTTTTTAGAATCTCATGACCTATTAGAGCACTGACTGTAACCAAACCACATGTCATACAAGAAGGATGTTGTTACAGTTTCCTGCACTTCATAAATGTTCCAATGCATCAAGAATTCAGACACGGCCTCTTGCCATATGACCTGATACATGGTTTGGTGCAGTCATAACTATGAACTTAAATAGGGGCTTGGCCTCATAAAATAATCGATATAATCATAGAATCCCCACAGCGCAGAAGGAGGCCATTTAGCCAATCGAGCTTGCACCGACAACAGGCCCAATCCCCGTAACATTCACCCTTTTAACAGCCCTGACACTAAGGGACAATTTAGCATGGCCAATCCACATGAAGCCACATTTTTGAACTGTGGGAGGAAACCCACGCAGACACGGTGAGAATGTGCAAACTCCACAGAGGCAGTGACCCGAGGCTAGAATTGAACCCGGGTCATTGGCGCTGTGAGGCAGCAGTACTGACCACTGAGGCACCGCGCCGCCCCGGACATGAACAACTGATGTTGAGCCGAGTATAGAAACAATGGAACAGGGCCTGCTGTAATGTGACCAGAGACATGGCCTGGTGTAATATAAACAGAGTGTGTGTGGGATGAGGGGGGTCGGTGTGTATAAGCAGAGATCTGATATATTTACGATTATTGAATGGGATTTTGGTGTCAGTGGTAAAATCCACATTTCTTGCCAATTCCTAATTTCACTTGGGAATGGTGGCGAGCCTTCTTCATTTTGTTCCATCCTGAGTAAATATACCCACAGTGATGATCGGAAGGTAGTTCCAAAATGTTAATCCTATGAAAGTGAAATAAAAATGGTGTAGTTCCCAGTCAAGATGGTGTGTGGGTTTTAGTGGTAACTTGCAGGTAATTGTATTCACAGGCGTCTGCTGCCCTTGTCCTTTCAAGTGTTAGAGTTGCTGGGTTTGGAAAGTGCTATCGAAGGAATGAGTTGCTGCCATACCAATTGTCTATGATGAACACTGCTAGCATTGTGCATCTATTATGCGGGAGTGAAAGTTTGAAGTGCTGGATGGGTTAACTCATCGAGCCAGCTGCTTTTTGCTGGGTGGTATTGAGCTTTTTGAGTGTTGCTTCAGGGGCAAGAATCAAGAAAGTAGAGAATATTCAATCACACTCCTGACCTTTGCCTTGTAGATGATGCAGTGTTTGGGAATTCAGAAGGTGAGTGACTCGCCACACAATTCCCAGCCTCTAACCTGCTCTTTAGCAATATTATTTACATTGCTGCCCAGTTGTTTTCCATCGGTAGTAATTCCAAGAATGATGATAGTGGGGGTTTGAGCGCTCGTAATGCCATCTAATGTCAAAGGGAGAACGTTGGCATCTCTCTTACCTGAGAGTATAATTGCCAGCCAGTTGTGTAGCGTGAATGTTGCTTTCCACTTCCCAGCCAAAGCCTGAAGGTTTTCTAAGTCTTTCCGCTTATGGAGACCGACTGCTTCAGCATCTGAGGAGTCGCAAATGTGCAATGTTTGTGGAATGATTAGTGAGCATTGCACGTCAGACCTTGCGATTAAGGCTGAACATTAGGCCGAGGATACTATACTGAGGAGTTCCTTCAGCAATGCCCTGCGACTGAGATGGTTGGTTTTCAAAAACAACAACCATCTTCCTCAGTGTTTGGTATGACTCCAACCAGTGGAATGTTTTCCTCCGGATCCCCATAAACTGCTGTTTTGCTCGAACGTTTTGATGTCATAATCGGTCAAGTGCTTTGATGATGTCAAGGGCAGGCATCCTCGCCTCACCTCATTAAATCAACGACTTTCACGATATTTGGACTAACTTTCTAGATTTAGAGATTTTAGAGGTTTATGGCATGGAAGCAGGCCCTTCGGCCCAACTTGTCCATGCCGCCTTTTTTTTAAACCCCTAGGCTAGTCCCAATTGCACGCATTTGGCCCATAGCCCTCAATACCCATCTTACCCACGTAACTGTCTAAATGCTTTTTAAAAGACAAAATTGCACCCGCCTCTACTATTACCTCTATCAGCTTGTTCCAGACACTCACCACCCTCTGTGTGAAAAACAAATGCCCCTCTGGACACCTTTGTATCTCTCCCCTCTCACTTTAACCCATGCCCTCTAGTTTTAGACACCCCCACATCTGGCAAGAAATAGTGACTATCTAGCTGATCTATGCCACTCATTATTTTATGGACGTCAATAAGATGACCCCTAAGCCTCGCACGCTCCAGAGAAAAAAGTCACAGTCTATCCAGCCTCTCTTTATAACACAAAGCATCAAGTCCTGGTAGCATCCCAGCAAATCTTTTCTGCACTGTTTCTAGTTTAATAATAGTCTTTCCAAAATAGGGTGACCAGAACTGCACACAGTGTTCCTAGTGTGGCCTTACTAATATCTTGTACAACTTCAACAAGCCGTCCCAACTACTGTATTCAATGTTCTGACCAATGAAACCGAGCATGCTGAATACCTTCTTCACCACTCTGTCCACCTCTGACTCCACTTTCAAGGAGCTTTGATCTCTTTGTGCTGCAACTCTCCCCAACGCCCTACCATTAACTGAGTGAATCCTGCCCTGGTTCAATCTACGAAAATGCATCACCTCACATTTAGCTAAATTAAATTCCATCTGCCATTCGTCAACCCATTCGCCAAATTAATCAAGATCCTGTTGCAATTCTTCACTGTCCACTATGATACCAATCTTGGTGTCACTTGCAAACTTACTAACCATGCCTCCTATAATGTCATGCTAATCATTAACACAAATGACAAATAACAGTGGACCCGGCGCTGATCCTTGAGGTACACCGCTGGTCATAGCCCTCCAGTTTGAAAAGCAAGCCTCTACAACCACTCTCCAGCTGCAGTCATCAAGCCAATTTTTTAATCCATTTAGCTACCTCACCCTGGATCCCGTGAGATTTATGCAACAACCTACCATGCGGCACTTTGTCAAAGGCCTTGCTAAAGTCCATGTAGACAACATCAACTCCATTGCCCTCGTTTACTTCCTTGGTACCCCTTCAGAAAATTCAATCAAATTTGTGAGACATGATTTTCCACTCACAAAGGCATGCTGACTGCCCCTAATCAGTCGTTGCATCTCTAAGTGCGTGTAGATCCTGTCTCTCAAAATATCTTCCAACAACTTACACACCACAGATGTGAGGCTCACTGCCCTATCGTTCCCTGGCTTTTCCCTGCAGCCCTTTGTAAACAAAGGTACAACATTTGCCACTCTCCAATCTTCAGGCACCTCGCCTGTGACTATCGATAATACAAATATCTCTGCTAGGGGACCCGCAATTTCCTCCCTAGTCTCCCATAATGCCCTGGGATACACTTAATCAGGTCCCGGGGATTTATCTATCTTGATGCGCTTTAAGACTTCCAGCACCTCCTTCTCTGTAATATGTATACACCTCAAAACATCACTATTTATTTCCCCAACTTCCCTTACATCCATGCTTCGTTTCAACTTAAATTATTTCTGGAACCAATATGCTCCTGGTGGGACCAAAACGGAGGATCATTGAGCAGATTGTTGCTGAGTGAAAACTAATTGATTGGATGATTCTTGACACTTTCCATCATGTTGATCGAGTGGGGGCTCATGCAGCGGTATTTGGCTGGGTTGGATTTGTTCTGCCTTTTGCGACAGGGCATGTCTGTCAATTTTTCACACTGTTGGCTATATAACAGTGTTGCAACTGTTGTTGAACAGTTTGGCTGGGGGGCAGCTAGTTCCAGTGCACAAATCGTCATTATTGCAGAAATATTGTCAGTGCCTCTAATCTTTGCAGCATCCAGTGCATTCAGCATGGAGTTAGATCGCAGAACAGCTAGGATCTTATTGAATGGCGGAGAAGGCTCGAGGTGTTGATTGACCTACTCCTGTTTTTATGTTGCTATGTTATCATGTAATGTGAATTGAACTGCTTGGAGACTGGTATATGGGCGGCACTGTAGCACAGTGGTTAGCACTGCTGCTTCACAGCTCCAGGGACCTGGGTTCGATTCCCGGCTTGGGTCACTGTCTGTGTGGAGTTTGCACATTCTCCTCGTGTCTGCGTGGGTTTCCTCTGGGTGCTCCGGTTTCCTCCCACAGTCCAAAGATGTGCGGGTTAGGTTGATTGCCCGCGCTTAAAAATTGCCCCTTAGAGTCCTGAGATGCGTAGGTTAGAGGGATTAGCGGGTAAATATGTAGGGATATGGGGGTAGGGCCTGGGTGGGATTGTGGTCGGTGCAGACTCGATGGGCCGAATGGCCTCCTTCTGCATTGTACGGTTTCTATGTAGGGTTTCTATGATATGTGATGCTAGGGACTTCTGGGGCAGGCCAAGATGGATCATCCTCTCAGCACTTCAGGCTGAAGATGGGAGCAAATGTTTCATTCTTGCTTTTTTGCATTAACTTCATGGGTTCCGCGTCATTAAAAATTGGGTTTTTATTTCAGGCTTCTGCTCGGGTTATTTGTTTAAATGTCCACCACCATTTAGGGCGGCATGTGGCGAAACTGAAAATTTCGATCCTGCTGGAAAAAATCGGATCAGAGTGATTATTTGATGCAAACATTGACGTGTACTTTTGCAATATTAATTTAAATAGGGTGTCGTGTAATATAATCAGAGGCAGAGCCTATTTTAACATAAATACATATGGAGCACAATTCAAAATGAACAGACCCGGGGCCCAGTATTATATTTATTGAGGCTGTGCCTGCTTCATGTAATTCAAACCATCAAGCTTTCAATTCCATCTGCGTGCCAAACCCTGTAATTGCAGCTACTGTGAATATATGGCTGTCAGGTTTGATCTTTGATATTAATGTATTTAGAATGCACCTTCACGACACACGACAGTGCAGAGTCGCTGAGCAGAAACTGATAGCCAAGTTCCGCACACATGAGGATGGCCTAAACCGGGATGTTGGATTTATGTCACATTATCAGTAGCCCCCACAGCTTTCCCCCTGATCTTGCAGAATCTTACTAGCTGTTCTGTCTGGAGACAATACACATCTCTTTAACCTGTGTTTAATGTTCCCTCCACCCACATTATCTGTACCTTTAAGACCTGGCTGGCTGTAGGGATTTGCATTCTAATTAGTATTCTGTAACTTGATTTCTGTGTCTCTGTGCACTGTTGGAGAACAGATATCCACTCCATCTGATGAAGGGGCAGCGCTCCGAAAGCTTATCGTATTTGCCACCAAATAAACCTGTTGGAATTTAACCTGGTGTTGTGAGACTTCTTACGATACTGTTGAAGGCAGTATAAGGATTTTGATAGATTGTGTGAATGGGCAAAGTTTTGGCAAATAGATTTTAACAAAGACAAGTGTGAATTTAGCCATCTCGGATCAAAAAGGAAGATCAAGATATTTTCAGAAGGCACAAAGTTAAATATAGTGGATGTCCAACGAGATTTGGGGGTTGATAGCTGCTTAAAATGTCACGAGCAGCTGCCGAAAATAGTCCAGTTTGTCAACTGAATGCTGGCTTTCATGCCTAAAAGATCGGTAGTTTAGGGATACAGATGTTGCGCTGCAGATTTGCAAAAACCTCGATAGACCCCACTTGGAGTACTGTGAGCAGACATGGGCACCATATGGAAGGATGTTGTCGCTCTGGAGGGGGTTCAACGCAGGTTTTACAAGAATGGCAGCTGGATAACAGGGGTAATGCTATGAGGAGAGATGAGACAAATTAGGCCGTTATTCTCCCGCATTCAGAAGGTTAAGTGGATCTCTGATAGATGCCCACAAAATATTTACATTGAAGGACAAGGTGAATAAGGATAAAGTGTTTCCACCAGTTGAAGGCTCTAGAACAAAGGGTCGTGTTCTGAGAATTAGTGCCAAGCCGTTCAGGAGCGACTTTATGGAACTCTTCTATACGCAGAGTGGCAGAGATTTGGATTTCCCTTCCGCAAATGGCGCTGGATGCTGGTTCAATTGTTAGGTTAACATCTGAGATAGGCAATAATTTATACAGCAGAGGTAGCAAGGATTATGGGTCTCGGGCAGGTACATGGAGTTAGGCCACAGATCAGGACGATATATTTCCAAGTCAGATCCATGAATGACTTGGAGGGGAATTTCTAGGTGGTGCCCCAGGGTCCTCTTCCGCTTGTGCCTCCAGATTGGAACTGTCGTGTGTTTGGAAAGTGCAACCAAAGGAGACTTGGCAAGTTCTTGAAATGAATCTTGCATATGGCACACAATGCTGCTATTGTTCGTCTCTGGGACAGGGCGTGTATGTTTGCAAATTCTGTGCCAGCCAAGCTGGCTGCTTTCTCCTGAATTGTGTAAAGCTTCTTGAATGTTGCCTCAGGTGCACACATTCAAGCAAGTGGAGTGAACCCCATTACACTACTGACTTGAGCCTTATAGATGTCGAAGAGGCTTGGGGAGTCAGGGGGTGAGTTACTCACACCAGGATGATTTGATATTCCAGCCGGAGCCTTTGCATTTCTTGTTCATTCAATGATTAGCCAATGGTAACGCCGAGGAAGTTTTTAGTGGCTATTTCAGCTATCACAATATGATTGAGTACCAAGGGGCGATGGGGAGATTTCTTCCTTTTGGAGATGGTCGTTGCCTGAGGCGAATATTACCAACAATTATCAATTCACAAAGATAGATAATTATATTCACAACGTACTATTAATTCAAAAAGATTAAAAAGCAATTTTCACTAATCATTATCAATTCACAAAGTTAAATAATTATTGTAAATTATCACCAATTCACAATGATACAAACAATTTCACCAATTATTTGCAGCATTTTATTTGATACAAAATATAATTTCAATTCATTTAGAGTTATAGAGTCATCGAGGTTTACAACATAGAAATAGGCCTTTCGCCACAACTTGCCCATGCGCTCAGATTTTACCACGAAGCCGGTCCCAATTGCCCGCATTTGGCCCCTATCCCTCTATACTCATCTTAAACATGCAAAAGTTTGATGCTTTTTGAAATATCAAATTGTACCCGCCTCTACTAATGCCCTAGCTGCTCGTTCCGGACAGTCACCAGAATTGCCCCTCTGGACACTTTTGTATTTCTCCCCTCTCACCTTAAACATATGCCCTCTAGTTTTAGACTCCCCTACCTTTGGGAAATGACGTTGACTACCTGCCTTAGCCATGCCCCTCATTATTTTATAGACCTCTATATGATCACCCCTTAGCCTCAGACGCTCCAGGGGAAAAAGGGTGCTGGTGATCTAGTCTCTCGTTCTAATTCAACCATTAAGTCAATGTAGCATCCGAGTAAAAACATTTACTGCACTATTTCTGGTTTAATAATATCATTTCTATAATAGGCTGACCAGAACTGTACACTGTATTCCAAGTGTGGCCTTACTAATGTCTTGTACAACTTCAACAAGAGGTCCCAACTCCTGTATTTAATGTTCTGACCAATGACACCAAGCATTTTGCACGACCTTGTCTATTTGTGACTCCACTTTCAAGGAGCTATAAATCTGTACTCCTAGATCTATTTGTTCTATAACTCTCCCCAACGCCTGAACATTAACTGAGTAGGTCCGGCCCCGAATCGAGCTACCAAAATGCATCACCTCATATTTTTCTAAATGAAACTCCACCTGCCATTCATCGGCCCACTGGCCCAATTGATCAAGACCCGGTTGCAATCCGAGATAACCTTCTTTACTGTCCACTAAGCCACCATACTTGGTGTCAGCGACAAACCTACTAATCGTGCCCCATAAATGTTCATCCAAACCATGAATATAAATAACAAATAACAGTGGACCATGCACCTTTTGATATAATTAATTGAGATTCAAACTTATTGGGACCACATTGGCCTTTCTGTGAATCAAATCTGTTCCAGAATTCAATGGGAAAATAAATTAATTCAGACCGAGGATAATGACCAGCTACCCAGCAGCCTCTGCACTTCATTGAAAAGTGATCACCTCATCATCACACAGAAACTCACGATATATAACTGGGGCGTGCGATTCGTTTTTTAAAGCGACTGTATAACTGAAACTGTCTCTACCTATGTGGAGTTTTGGAATCTTAAAATCCCGATTTTTTGTTACATTGTTTTGGAACGCAATTGAAAAATTGCATCTGTCCAGTAACTTTCGCTATGTTCCTGTTCCATATTATTAAGTTTTTAGCCTGTTACTTCCCCAATATGATTGATGATAAGCTGAGTGATTTGTTGCATATGAAAGGGCCACATGTTCCAAATATTACAATCCTCCCACCTCAACCTAATTATGTTCCCTCTTTCTATCTTGGATATGAAGATATGAAGACAATCAGCAGAGGAAATACATAAACATGAGTGCCGCAGGAATATCTCCAGACTCCTCTCAAAGAGGTTCAGCTCGTTTGTTCCCGTTAGCCCGGGGGTGAAATTCACCCAGAAAAGCTGGAAGGACTGAAGGTTATCGACTGACACAAATGAAATACAAAATCTGCATCAATTTCTGAAGTAGTCAAGCACAAATATGAGCGTCTAGAACAGCAAAATTCAAAAATCATCGATCGTTACATCCATCATTCCATTCACTGGTTCCTCAAACAAAATAATCAGGCATCCAAATATCATTCATTCCTGCATCAACACAACCATTGGTTTATTTTAGGAAAGATGATGGTGCAATATTAATGCAAGACGCCCAGGCTGATGCTATGGGGACACGAGTTAAATCTGACCGCGGCAGCTGGTTTAATTTGAATTCAATTAATACATTTGGAATACATAAGAATGGTGATCATGGAAACCTCTCTGATTCACCAATTAAGGAAATCTGCCATGCCACCTGTTCTCACCAGGATGTTTCTCCAGACTGACAGAAATGTGGCAGACTCGTCAATGCCTTCTGAAACGGCCTAGAAAACCAATCATTTCAAGGGAATTGGGGAGAGGAAACAAATGCTGGTGTTGCAAGACTTTCCACAGCCCATGGAAGATGAAAGGGAAAGAAAATACAAACATACATAATTATGTATGCAACATGTAATCTCCCTCTGAGTCAACTATCACAGTCTGCCTGTATTTATTTCTGTCTGTCCATCGCAATGTTCAGATCTGTTGGATAGCTCATCTTTGGTACCAGTATCGTGTCAGAGAAGCTGGATAACTTTCCTTTCTTGAGAGATGAGAATAATTCATATAGGTTTACAACGTCGGAAAATTTAATTGTCTGCAGTACCATTGCAGGCTATATTTGTTTATAAAGAGTCCTCATTGAAAATCCGAAGAGTTTGAAGTTGGCTTAAGTACTGAGTTAAAACATCTTTGATTTACTGAACAACACCCCAAGATGCTTCCTGTAAACAACTTTGGGCATTTGGCAGCAGGCTGGATTGCTGCCAAATACTGTGTGGAACAGATTAGCGCGAATCTGAATGGACAAAATAGGATTCAGCCATTTAAACAATAAATGTTTCATTCTCATCTCAACCATCTAAACAAATGTTTTAAATAAATGTCATGTTCATTCTGTGATTAAATACTATCGGAAAATATAAATTGGCAAGATGATTTTTTATTTGTACAACTTCCAAGTAAATGTCATTCCAATAATTAAAGCCTGGATAAAAGCAAATTACTGCGGATGCTGGCATCTGAAACCAAAGGACAATGCTGGAAAATCTCAGTAGGTCTGGCAACATCTGTCAGGAGATAAAGGAGCTGATGTTTCGAGTCCAGATGGCCCGTTGTCAAAGCAATTAAAGCCTTTTTGCAAACAACTTCATGAAAATGCGAGGGAGAAATGTTGGTGGTCCCAAATCCCCAGCCTAATGAGATCAGTGTGGTGGCAAAAAAGGAATAGAAATAAAATTAAATCCATAAAACTGCCTTGAACAGCGGGGATTCCTGGGATATTCTCAGAGTTCTGCACATCATTTCAATGGCAGCGTCTCTTGTACCTGTTTAACACTGGGTACTGTTCTACAGTGCAATGTGATTTGAACATCGCTCTCATAGCTGCTCTCATCGCTCTCATAGCTGCCAATGAGTGGAGAAATGACAAGTTCAGAACGTGATTCAATGGAAGACAAAACACTTATTCGCATGATATTGGGCAATATGCCACAAAGCGCTGATATCTTTTGTTCCGAATACCAGTGAATGTTAGACAGCCAGTGGCCAATTAAATGAGCTGCAATGATTTGGATGCTGAAGGAGAACTTTACGGATCGCTGTGTCCGTTCCGATTCATTAACGTCTCTGTCAAAAGTCGATTTCAATTTTATGTTTCCCTGTCAACTCACTATATAATTATAAGTCAACTGGCTTTATTTCACCACTAATTTCCACAGGGTTAAGTGGCTGTTCGAGAAATATAAGGAGAAAAATTATATAATAAAAGGAGTTTCTTCTTATATCCAATCCCAAATTGCAGCGATAGTCATCGGCACTGCAAATAGCATCACTTTCTTTCATCCGCACATCTAGTCATATGAATCTATAATTTATCTGATGAATTATGTTTTGTTTGTGTAATGTGTTAGAGACACGGAATTGTTGCAAATCAAAGAATAAAGAACAGTGCAGCAATAGAACAGGCCTTTCGGCCCTCCAACCCTGCGCTGATCGCGTTGCCCTATCTCGACCAGCCGCCTGTATCCCTCTATTCCCCGTATGTTCATATGTCTAATCCAGATAAGTATTCAATATCGCTAAAGTGTCTGCCTCAACCACATCACTTGGCAGTTCATTCCAGGCCCCCACCACTATCTGCGAAGGAAAACTTCCCCCGCACAGCTCCACTGAACCTTTCCCCCCTTAGCTTGAACTTGTGCCCCCTTGTTAATTGTCATTTCTGCCCTGGGAAAAAGCTTCCAACTGTTTCAACTGATGTATTTTCCCTGATAAAATAATTTAATCTTGTTTATGTCAATTCATTTGTCAAATGCTTCAGAAATAAAGAGTCTTAATTTCGAATGTTTTTTTTTCACTAACAGATGCTCAAATGTAATTTCGCATTTAGGTTCAGCAGAGAGATTACAATGGATCTCACGTTACTGTCGCAGTGTTGGTCTGCAATGTTTCAGAGACTGTAATCATTTCACCAGGATTATTCCTCGGGGTTTTGATATAATCCCAGTTGCCAGACGGAGTCGTGTTGACTCAGCCAAAGGCAGCGACAGGGTGTCCCGGAAACTCCCTGAGACTGATTTAAATAATCGGCGGGTTCACTGTTGGCAGCAATTCGATGGCCTGAGTCTGACAGGTTATTGGGAAGGGTCTAGAGTGTCTTCTTCAGCACGGTAGTCCTGGATCATCCTCCAACACATATCCCCCAGGGATTCCGAATTAATTTATTAATAAGTTTTTAATATTTATTTATTGAATAGTCACAAGTCAGGCTTACAGTAACACTGCAATGAAACTACTGTGAAATTCCCCTTAATTAATTTTATCCGCCCAAAGACACTTCAAACAAAACCTTGGCTTTGGAAATGAAGAGCCTGAAGATCAAGGATTCCCAAGTTTACATTGTAAACATTGTCCTACATTTGATTCCATTTCCACAGCGATGAAAATGACTTTTAGCCGAAAAAGACATCCACTTGTATCAAACCTGCTCCAGAAAGTCAAACAATGATAAAGCCGACCAGAGGGCAGGTTTTCAAACAAAAAATAGTTCACGACTGCCTTGTTAGGATGGACAATCAATGCTGATTTTGTCAGTAATGCTCACATCCAGAGAATGAATTAAAACAGGACAAAGTACTGCAGATTACGGAAATCTACAAAAACAACAAGAAATGTTGCTCAGCATGTTAGTGGGCATCAGCAGAGAGAGAGAGAGATTCACATTCCAGGTCGATGAAAGGATGTAAATTCACATTGATATAATTCTTATGAATACGACAGGCCTTTCGAGTATCCTGGACAAATGTCCAGTCCTCAACTAAAATCGCAAATGCACTGGTGATTTATCATATTTCGGTGTATGGGAGCTTGCTGTGCACAAATTGCCTACTGGATTTCTAACATTTCCACAGTGACTAAATTCAGTAGAGGTTCATCAGTGAGTTATAAATGCTTTGGAACGACATAAGGTCAGGTAAAGCGTTTTAAAAATGCAAGTTATTTCCAAATGTTAACATTATAAAACGCAACTTTCGATATGTTGAAAGCTCCAAGAATTAATGCAATTGCAGCTACCTCTCTGCCTGATCATAGAATCATAGAATCCCTACAGCGCAGAAGGAGGCCATTTGTCCCATTGAGTCTACACTGGCTCACCATCATAGCATCCTACCAAGCCCACCCTCAACTCTATTCCCACATATACACCCGCTATTCCCCCCATCCTACACATCCTTGAACACTTAGGGGCAATTTAGCATGGCCAATCCAACTAACCTGAACATCTTTGGGCAGCAGGCAAAAACTGGAGCACCCGGGTTAAACTCACATGGACTTGGGGAGAATATGCACAGTCACCCAAGGCTGGAATCGAACCCGCTTCCCTGTCGCCGTGACGCAGAAAGTGTAACTGTACCTCTGTAATGATACACATTCTGGGTTTCCTATTCTTCTCTCGATGTGAGTGTGATACTGCACACATGCTTTAACTTGCTCAGTTTATCTCGATTATCGTCAATCAGATTGATACATTGTAGAATACCAGCCTGTTCACAGACGCTTTATTTGTTGTGACATCAGAGCTTTCAAAACTAATTCTTAATTGGAATGTATATTTTACTTAAATTAAATAGCATCTGGTCTAATGAATGTTCTAGAAATTTCTATTCATTTTGAACAAACTGCCGATATGCTAAAAAATACACTGCAATTGTGTTGAATAAAGAAGCGATTGGTTGTCACTTGGTTGTGCTGCTATAAACAATTTGCATTGCTGCCAGTTAGGTATTTATGTAAATAAACACAGAAGTAGAATTCCCAAATAAGATTGTTCACTGACAAAAATACAACAAATATTTCCCCGCCAACAGCACAGAAATAAAGGCAAACATGTAAATAAATCAACGGATTCGAGCAGCGACTGCTTTTCGACATTGTGTCGCATCATTAGATATCTATGTTCAGAATTAAGAAATGTTCCCTCTAATCTCGGAATAAAATGACACGGCCAGTGTGTTTGTGAAGATTTCCTGTGTTTCATCTCTCTTTGTGTCTTGTCTCTCCATGATGGATCATTGTCTTCACTCCACAACATGAAGTCAACATCTGCCCAATATATTCTTTCAGCCCGAGCCATAGGCGTGTAAAATGATCGAATTCAATTGATTGGAATTCCGAGAGGAAGTTTGACTCAAAAAAGTACGTTGAGCGTTCAATGACCTTGGAGTATCTGATAGAATTATAGTGGAGATTTTCCTCATTCCCTAACCTGGGCTGTTCTTAGCGGTAAGGAGTTGATATGGCAGTACCGGAGGAACTTTCCCTTGATCTAAACCATGTTATCCCTCCCCTTGGAGGTTTTTATTCGACAGTGCATAGGAATATTTACCCTGCATCTAACCTGCACTGTAGCTGCCCCGCGAATGTTCGATATGACTTTGTAATGGGAAATTCAATCTCTGTTGTACGAGGCCTGGGTGCGTTTGATGGAACTGCAAAGATGGCTCTTTACCCTGTGCCGAACAACCAATGGCTACCTACCTCGAGAACCTCGAAGGACGAGCGCAGAAGAGACATTTCCTAGCATAGAACTCCTGATCTGCATGCCTTCTTTGTGTTTGAGCGGACTTTGGAGAGGGAGTTTCACTGTGTTTCTAAACAGTCTACCGGTTCTGGGAAAGCTTGCCAGTTTCCAGAGAATTTCTCTTCGTATCTAACCCGTGCTGCACCACCCTTCAGAGTGTTTGATGTGGCGATGAAGAGAGAGCCTTATGTTCTATACCTAGTCCCATGTTACTTCTTCCCTGGGACTATTTCATGGGACAGTAGGCCCTGTCTCAAAATTGCACAAGGAATTTATTTATCAATCTATATCTCCTCTGCACCCTTTCCAATGCTTACACATCCTTCCTATAATGTGGCGACCAGAACTGTACACAGTACTCCAAGTGGCAAGTTATTTCAATATTTATATTTGCCACTGTGTCAGTTCATATTGAATTAGGCCCTGATTCTTCTTATATTACACTAGAACCTGTCTCTATTTATCTTGAATAGAATATATTTTCTTGTTCGTATAAAACAAGAAACCGTGTCCGTTTCTATTACACGTCCCCATGTCCCTACTTATACTAAACTAGACCCCGAATCATCTATATTATCTTGACCTGTCTCTATTTGTATCAAACTAGATTGGGCCTCACTTCTGCAATTGATCATGTCCATATTTATATTACATTGCAGACGGCCTCGGTTATAATGCCCAATAATGTGGAAAGTGGCTGGGGAACACAATTGTCTGCATCATCCAACATACAACTCTGTAGAGTAGAAATTTGCCTTGGGCATTCTACCAGAAGAAGAAATCTAAATTCTTATTCTGGTGACTACAATACCCCGCTTGGCATGCACTGCTGATCCATACTGTCCGTTTCAGCATCTTGTTGCATACGATAATTTTTTATCGCAACATAATAATGTATCATTTATCTCTTCTCTGCGCAAAACCGTGGAATAATGCAGCCATAATTCAAACAGAGGCATAGTCTAGTGTAGTAATAGCAATGTCCTGATCGAATGAAATACAGACAAAATTCGGATTAAATATTATATACACAGGGATCGTGTCTAGTGTAATATAAACATAGGACATAGGATGGAGCATAGGACATACATTGGGACATAGATAAGCTGCAGAGCTGGGCTGAGAGGTGGCAAATGGAGTTCAATGCGGAAAAGTGTGAGGTGATTCACTTTGGAAGGAGTAACAGGAACACAGAGTACTGGGCTAATGGTAAGATATTTGGTAAAGTGGATGAGCAGAGCGATCCCGGTGTCCATGTGCATAGATCCCTGAAAGTTGGCACCCAGGTTGATAGGGTTGTTAAGAAGGCGTACGGTGTGTTAGCTTTTATTGGTAGAGGGATTGAGTTTCGGAGCCATGAGGTCATGTTGCAGCTGTACAAAACTCTGGTGTGGCCGCACTTGGAGTATTGTGTACAGTTCTGTTCGCCACATTATAGGAAGGATGTGTAAGCATTGGAAAGGGTGCGGAGGAGATTTCCCAGGATGTTGTCTGGTATGGTGGAAAGGTCTTATGAGGAAAGGCTGAGGTACTTGAGGCTGTTTTCGTTAGAGAGAAGAAGGTTAAGAGGTGACTTAGTAGAGGCACACAAGATGATCAGAGGATTAGATAGGTTGGACAGTGAGAACCTTTTTCCTCGGATGTTGATGGCTAGCACGAGGGGACAGAGCTTTCAATTGAGGGGTGATCCACACTTGGAGATAGAAATAGGAAAGATATCAGAGGTAGGTTCTTTACTCAGAGAGTAGTAAGGGCGTGGAATGCCCTGCCTGTAACAGTAGTGGACTCGCCAACATTAAGGGCATTTAAATGGTCGTTGGATGAACATATGGATGATATTGGAATAGTATAGGTTAGATGGGCTTTAGATTGGTTTCACAGGTCTGCGCAACATCGAGGGCCGAAGGGTCTGTACTGCGCTGTAATGTTCTATGTTCTAAAGTATGTTTTGGTCAGGATCGAGTTCATTAGAATTTAATGAGCTATTAGTTTAACACTGACAGGGTCAATTTTAATTTAAACAGAAGCCTAATCCAGTAAAATAGAAATGAGGTAGTGCCAAGTGCCTTGTGGGCTAGTTAAAGGCTAAACACTTGTCTTTCCAGTGACATCCACATCCCATGACACACACATTGAGAAATGTGAATGACTTCGTCTCTGACAAGAAAAATCGAGACGGTGGCTCGTGCAGTTTAACTGGATACAGAGGTTTGTGTGATATTAACTGAGATGGAGCCTAATGTCCTAGCATCAATTATTGATACAGGACATAGACTGAAATAAACTGAGACAAAGAGAGTGCATTTATAGTAATTATTAATATGGTATCTAGAATGGTACACACTGAGATATGGACAATGCAGCAATTAGAGGAGTCACATAATACAATAACATTGTAGACAGAGCATGGTGTTCAATAAAAAATATATGGACTGATGTAGCATTAATGAAAAGAGAATCCAGTTTATTAGAATTTAGTGAGCTATTAGAGTAAGAACTGTGACCGAACAGTGTGTAATGCAAGAAGGGTGTGATCCCAGTTCCGGATATACAGATAACCGTTCTGATGTAGTAAGAATTGAGACACAGCCTCTTGCCAAATTAACCGAGACTGTGTTCCATGCAGTCATAACTAAGAAAGTATCATGTAAATAGGGCCTTGGCATTGTGTATGAATAGCTGATATATCGAGCTGAGTGCAGAGAAAGCTGAGCTAGGTCCTGCTGTAACGTGATCGAGGCACGGCCTAGTATAATACAGACAGAAGCAGGGGCTCAATGAATATAAGAAGACAAAAATGTTTTAGATTATTTAATGGGATTTTGGTGTTACTGGTAAAGTCAGTGAAACCTTATATTCCTTTGAGAATGTGGTGGTGAGCCTTGTTCTTGAACCATTGAATTCGATATTGAGTAAGTAAACCCACAGTGCTAATTGGAGGGAGTTTCAAACTTTTGATCCAATGACAGTGAAAGGTTAGAGATATAGTTCCCAGTCAAGATGGTGCGTGGATCTTATCGGCACTTGCAGGTAATTGTATTCTCACGCATCTGCTACCCTTGTCCTTTTAAGTGTCAGAAGTAATGGGTTTGGTAGTTGAGGAATGATTTGCTGCTGTACATTTGCTCATGGTTCACAATGCTACATTTGTGCATCTGTGATGCAGGGAGTTAAGTTTAAAGTGGTGGGTGGGGTGTTCATCGAGACAGATACGTTTTCCCAGATGGTGTGGAGCGTTTTGAGTGGCACAAGTTTGACAAGTTGAGACTTTTGCCTTGTGGATGATGGATAGGGTTTGGAAATTTAGTAGGTGAGTTGTTCACCGCAGAACTCCGATCCTCTGATCTGTTCATATAGCAAAATTATTGAAGTGTCAGTCTCAGTTCAGTTCATTTTTAATTATAATTACCAGGATGTTGGTGGTGAGGAATTTAGCAATGTGTAATACCATTCAATGTCAAGATAGGATGGTTGGAATTTCGCTTATTGGAGCAGTTCAATGTTACTTGCCGCTCATTAGCCCAAGACTGAACCTTTTCTAAGTCTTACTGCAAATAGACACAGACTGTTTCAGTATTTGGGGAATCCCGCAACTGGTGCTGAACTTTGTGCAATTATCAGTGCACATCCCACTTCTGAACTATGCCGAAGGCTGAGGCTTGGAGCGAGGTTATTATCGTGAGGAACTCCTGCTGCACTGCCCTGTGACTCAGATGATTGGCCTTCAACAGCTTAAACTATCATCCTTTGTGCTCAGTATTACTCCAGTCAGTGAACTGTTTTCCCCGTTTCCTATTTTGCTCGGGCTCCTTAATACCACACACGGTCAATTGCCTTTAATTTAAAGCTCTTTAATTTAAATATTCTATTTATATTTGGACTGGTTGTAAATCATTCTAGAACTGAGTGCTCCTGGCGGGACCCAAATCTTTGAGCAGGTTATTACTGAGTCAAAGCCATTTGATAGGATCATCCTTGAAAGTTTTCAATGTGGTGATCGAGTGAGGACTGATTGGGCAGTAATTGGCCGGGTTGTATTTGCCCTGGTTTTTGCACCAGGGCATGTCTGCCAATTTTTCACATCGTTGAGCAACTGTCAGTATTGCAACTGCACTTGAACATATTGGTTGTGACACAGCTAGTTCCAGAGAAGAAATCTTAATTATTAGTGCTGAAATATTGTCAGGCCCAATTTGCTTTTCAGTATCCAATGCACTCAGCATGATCACGTGATGTGAATTAAATTGCCCGAAGACTGGCCTTGTGATGCTGGAATTCACCTTGAGGAAGCCGAAGTGGATTATCCTCTTGGCACTTGTGGCTAAAGGTTGTAGCAAATGGTTCAGTCTTGTTTTTTGCTCTGATGCGCCGGATCACCATTATTCACGGCGGTTGCTTTTCTTGAAGCTCCTGCTATTGTTCAATTGTTATTTGTTCAATTGACCATCACTATTCACGACTGGATTTAGCAGGTCTGGAGAGGCAGATCCTGGAGAGGCAGAGGCCCAGGATGAGTTTAAATCCAACCATTGTAACTGGTGGAATTTCAATTCTATTAATAAATCTGGAATGCAAAGTAAAGACGACCAAGGAAACCTCCCTGATTCCCCAGTGAAGGAAATCTGCAATCCTTACGTGGTTTCACCTGGATGTGATTCCAGACGGTCGGCAGTATGGCTGACCCTTCAATGTCTTCTCTGAACCACTCAGTCCAAAGGAACTGAGGACAGGCAGAAAATGCTGGACTTTCCACCAATTTCCATCTCCCTGGCAGGATAAAGGGAAAGTAAACACAAACATATATGTTTAGTATAACAACATATATGCTCTCTCTGAATCATCTCTCACATTCTGTCTATATTTTTTTCTATCCATCCATTACAATATCCTGACGTGCTGGAAAAATCATAATTTTTGCAAACAGGGAAGCTGGATAATTTTCATTTCCTGAGAGATGGCAATATTTCACATAGGTTTACAACTTTAAAAGATAAATTTCTTCCAGTACTGTTGCTGGGCAGATTTGTTTATAAATAGGCCTCATTGACAATGTTGCGTGCTTGAATTTGGCTTGCAGCCAAGCGGTCAGTACTGAGGAAACAGCCCTTTGATTTACTGAACTAACACCACCTGATGCTTCCTGTATATAACTTTAGGCGTTTGGTAGCAAGCTGGATTGCTGCCAAATACTGTGTGGGACAGAGTAGCGTTAATATGAAAAGACAAAATGGAATTTAGCCATTTAGTCAATACATGTTTCACAAAATTAGGAAGGATATGGCCAAGGAAGACTGGAACGAGTTATTTGTGGGGAAATCTACCGAAGAGCAGTGGGGGGTATTCAGAGAAGTAATGGGGAGGTCACAGACCCAACATGTTCCCTCGAGGGTAATAGGAAGCTATAACAAACCCAGGGAACCATGGATGATCAGAGAAATTCAGGGTACAGTGAGAAGGAAAAGAGAGGTTTTTAACAAGCATAAGGAGAGTAAGTCTGTGGAGGCATTAATGGAGCACAAAAGTGCAGGATGGAACTTACGAAATCAATTAGGAGAGCAAAGAGGGGATATGAGAAAGCTCTGGTGTTAAATGTCAGGAGAATCCTAAGATGTTCTAAAAGTATATCAATGGGAAGAGGATAACCAGGGAAAGAATAGGGCCCATTATGGAACAAGGGGGAAATCTGTGGGTAGAGGCAGAGGCCGTTGGTAGGGTGTACATGAATATTTCACACCTGTCTTCACCCATGAGGAGGAGGTAGCGAGAGAACACGTGGAGAGAGACTGTGAGGCTCTCGAGAATATTACCATAGAGAGTGACGAGTTATTGGAGGTATTGGCGGGTTTAAAAGTGGAGTGATGAGGACCGTCAGAGGATACCGCAGGATATAGATCGGTTGGAGACTTGGATGGAGAGATGGCAGATGGAGTTTATTCCGGACAAGAATGAGGTAATGCATTTTGGAAGGTCTAATACAGATGGGGAAATATACAGTAAATTGCAGAACCCTTAAGCTATTGATAGGCAGAGGGATCTGGGTGTACAGGTACACAAGTCACTGAAAGTGGCAACGCAGATGGAGAAGGTAGTCATGAAAGGAATACGGCATGCTTGCCTTCATTGGCCGGGGCATTGAGTTTAAAAATTGGCAAGTCATGTTGCAATTTTATAGCAACTTTTTCCGGCTGCACTTGGAATATAGTGTTCAATTCTGGTCGCCGCACGACCAGAAGGATGTGGAGGCTTTGGAGAGAGTACAGAAAAGATTTACCAGGATGTTGCCTGGTACGTAGGGCATTAGCTATGAGGAGAGGTTGGGGAAACTTTGTTTGTTCTCAAAGGAACGACGGAGGCTGAGGGGCGACCTGATAGTCGTCCACAAGATTAAGAGAGGCATGGACAGAGTGGATAGTCAGAAGCTTTTTCCCAGGGTGGAAGAGTCAATTATTAGGGGGCACAGGTTTAATGCGTGGGGAGCAAAGTTGAGAGGAGATGTACGAGGCAAGTTTTTTTTTACGAAAGGGTGGTGGGTGCCTGGAACTCGCTGCTGGGGAAGGTAGGAGTAGCAGATACGATAGTGACATTTCAGGTGTGTAATGACAAATACACGAATAGGATGGGAATAGAGGATATGGTCCCTGGAAGGGTTAGGGGTTTTAGTTCAGTTGGGCAGTGTGGTCAGTGCAGGCTTAGAGGGCTGAAGGGCCCGTTCCTGTGCTATAATTTTCTTTGTTCAATAACAACGAGAAATATTCGTAAAAATAAGCACACTATCTTCGCTGACACTCCAGTCTGACATTGAGGGACTGCTGCACTCTGTCACACAGTGTCCTTCACATGGAGCTTGTGGAGGCTCTGGCCACACCCTTCCAATCCTCCTTGTAGAGCAGTGTCGCCAAAGGACAGAGAGATTGTAAATATTACATCCCTGTTCAAAAACACAACAATTGCAGAACAATCAGCTTAACATCAGCTGTGGGGAAAAATGAAACCAATAACCTGGGATGCAATCAACTGGTACTTGGAAAAGTATGGATTATTATTTTCATAATTTTCTGTTTTTAACACTGAAACCTCCCTGGATCTTAAGGCTGGGAGAGACCTTCTGGAAGGTATGGGGAGCTGAGACTTGTCTGAGACTGAAATCATTTGATTTAGAAAGAAGAAAAGATCCAATATTAGAACAGTCGGTAACAGGACATCAATTAATCTCCTCTTCTCCTGAAGGAATCACGGACTTTAAACACCGTGTATTTGAAACAAAGCTGATTCATTAAACAGACATCAAGATATTAAACTCCCGCCCAGTAACATAGATTAATTACATCGTAAGAAATAAACGTTATTTGTTGAATGAAGATGATTGAGAGGAGATTGATAGAGGTATTCAAGATTCTGAGGGGTATGGGCAGGTGAAATAGTGAGCAAATGTTCCCACCAGGAGAACATCAAGAGCTCGGCGGCATAGATTTACATCAATGGGGAAAACAGAGTAGAAGTGATATGAGCAAAAATCTTTTCAGGTTGAATGTGGTTGGAGTCTGGAATAAACTTCTGAGACGGCGATGGAGGCGGCTTCGATCAAGGTACTCAAAAGACAATTGGATTCTTATCTGAAAATAATATGCAAGGTTATTGGGGTAAGGCTCTTCCAGAGAGCCCGTGCAGACTCGATGGCCTGAATGGGTTCGTTCTGCACTGGAAATATTCTGTGATGAGAGTTCCAGAATGATGGGGAAAGATTACAGACAACGGCTCATAAATGGACACTGCAACCCGAGAACACAATCAGCTGAAGATCCAGAATATTAAACTCCAGCCCAGTTACAGGGGTTGTTAACATCAGCAGAAAAAGACCCCAAATGTCAGAATGAATGTGGCTCACTCCTGGATGTGATTAACAGCAGCACCTACAGCAGAATCCACTACCTACACTCACTCGTGAACTCGTTGGTGTGTGACCAGGTGGAAGGAGGTGGTGAATCCCTTCCCACACTCTGAGCAGGTGCATGGTCTCTCCCCAGTGTGAAGTCCCTGATGTGCTTTGAGGCTGGATGAATGTCTGAAGCTCTTTCCACAGTCAGTGCAGATGAAGTCCTCTCCTCAGTGTGAACTCGCTGGTGTTTCACGAGGTTGGATGAATTAATGAACCACTTCCCACACACGAAGCAAGTGAACGGCCTCTCCCTGGTGTGAACTCTCTGGTGTAATTCGAGGTTATGTATCTGGATAAATCCCTTCCCACACACACAGAAAGTGTAGTCTCTCTCCAGGGTGAACTCGCTGGTGTAATGTTAGGCAGGATGTTTGAGTAAATTCCTTCCAACACACGGGTCAGGTGAAGGGTCTCTCCCCAGTGTGGGAGTGTCGATGTGTTTCCAGTTTGGATGAGCAAGTGAATGCTTTCCCACAGTCCCCACATATCCACAGTTCCTCTGTGGTGTCGATACCATCATGTTTCTCCACATTAGATGATAGCTGAAACCTCGTCCATATACAGAACATGTGTATGGTTTCTCCCCGCTGTGAATGTTGCAATGTTTTTGAATTTGAACAAAGGAATAAGTAGCCAAATTCAGCCTTTCGAGCCTGCTCCGCCATTCAATCAGATCATGGCTGATTTCTCCTTCGTCTCAAATACAGGCGCCTGGTCTCAATTTTTCAGGCTGTGTCACTGGATAAAGCTTTTTCCACAGTCAATTCACTGGAAAACTCTCACTCGGATGTGTGTGTGTGTGTGTGTGTGGGGGGGGGGGGGGGGGGACTTTTCAGTCACACTGATGTTTGAAATCGTTTCCCACGGGCAAAACAAACATTTCTCATTCCACATGCAAAGGCTGACAGTATTTAGGAGCTGATGAATCGAGCCATTGGTGTGAGTATTGATGTGTGATTCCACTTCAAATATCCTGCAAAAGAAGTTAACAAAATTACTGTCAGTTCAGGACAGAAATTCAAAACAGACAATTCTAATATCCGGAACATGTTTTCTTCTCTTGTTCCCCCAAATCTGTAAATCTCTGCCCCACATGATCTCCCTTCCCTCTGGGCTGAAATTCAAATAATGTGCAGCTTATTTTTTCAGTATCCTTTTGACCAAATTGTATAAATCACTTCAAGGCCTCGTTCCTCCCTCTCTCTCAAATCCCCTTTTGCTTCATAATCCTCTGATGTATCTGCACTGCTCTAATACTCGCTTCTTGAGCATTCTGTACTCTAATCGCTCGACCATTAGTTACCAGGCCGTCAATTTCCCCGGCTCCAAGGTCTGAAATTCTCTCCCGAATTTCTCCATCTGCCTCCCTCCCTTTCCTGCTTTAAACGGTGACACGGTGGCCCAGTGGTTCGCACTGCTGCTTCACAGCGCCAGGGGCCTGCATTTGATTCCCGGCTTGGGTCGCTGTCTGTGTGGAATTTGCACGTTCTCCCCCGTGTCTGCGTGGGTTTCCTCCAGGAGATTCGGTCTCCTCCCACAGTCCAAAGGTGTGCGGGTTAGGTGGATTGGCTCTGCAAAATTGTCCCTTAGTGTCAAGAGGACGAGCTGGGATAAATACATGGTTATGGGGATAGGGCCTGGGTGGAATTGTGGTTGTTGCAGACTCGATGTTGCGAATGGCCTCCTTCTGCACTGTAGGACTTTATATATATATATATATATATATATATATATATTGCTGTAAAAAGGGCATGCTGTCCTTGTCGTCATCAGAAGAGATTCCAGAATTCCAAATTTCAAAATATCACTCAGGCTGCATATATTCATGGACAAGAACCTGTCCTCTGCAGGTCAAAGGAAAAGCCTGGGGGAGCATCGGTGGATGGGGGTTGGGCGGGGGGGGGGGGGGGCGGTTGACAGCTCCGTCACCTGTTCTACATAGCAATGGCTAGACTAATCAGAGCTGACTGGCAAACCAATGGTTGTCCTTTGCTTCCACAGTATAAATTGTTGTTCCCTTTGGAATCTTGATGAGAGCAATATGAAAAGCTTTAACACCATGCCTCTTTTTTCAGCAATACTTAGGTTTTGTACTATCTGCCTACGATTTAAGACACTCCTTAAAATAAACCACTTTTCCCAAGCTTCAGATCACTTGTTTGAAAAAGTCCTGATGCGTCTGGCTTTCTCACTTTGTTTCATAATGTTCCTGTGAAATGCACTGGGACTGGTCACGTTAATGGTGTTATATAAATACAAGTTGCTGCTGACTGTAACCCTGGAGTCCTCTTTCAACAATGCATTGATTTCACGACAAATTCTATCTCCAATATTTTGTCTTCTGTGGATTATTCATTCGGATTTGCCCAATTGCAAGATGGCGGACACGCATGCGCCCTGCAGCTTACTACCCCATACATTGACACACACGCATGCGCCTTGGCACTCACTGCCTTCTTTCAAGATGTCGGATGTGAACTCGGGCCTGAAGGCCCGAGGATTTTGTTTGTACTCGATATACCGCTTGTTCATGAAGCCTCAGAACCCACCAACCGGCTCAATATCTGTTTCCGGTTCTACTTCGGGCTCTGCATCCGTACTGGGTCTTGGTAAAACTCTCCATTTAAAACCCTCTCGCTTAAGCTCCTTGCCGTCTGTCTCCAGGGATTGCACATGCTCCAGCTGCAAACCCGGATGGGGCCGTTAACCTGGGCCTGTTCCCGGGAGGGAGGGAGGGAGAAGCCCCGCACCTGCAATACAGGGAGCTGACAATGATTCAGAAGGATTTGTTCCACGTCACAGTGCCCAGGGACTGATTGACGGCAGCTCCGAACCAATAGGAAGAGGGGGCGGGGCTAGAAATGTGAGGATTTGGAAACATTTTGCGGATCTGCAAAACGTTCAGGATCATTGTCAGCTCCCTTTGCAGCTGCGGGCATTCTCCCTCCCGGGACAGGCCCAAGTTTACGGCCCCATCCTGGCACATCCACTGGAGGATGGTTCACTTCAGAGGATGGGGGAGGGGAACAATAAATAAGAGGTTACAGTTTGGAGAAGAACAGGTAGTGTTGAGGAAGTGGGGAGACTGCAGAAGAACTTGGACAGGTTAGGACAGTTGTCAAAGAAGTGGCAGATGGAATTCTAAGTGGGAAAGTGTGAGGTTATGCACTATGGTAGGAAGAATGCAAGCGTAGATTATTTTCTAAATGTGCAAAGGTCTTGGAAATCTGAAGCAGAAAGGGTCTTGGGAGTTTTGGTTCAGGACTCTCAACGTTAACGTGCAGGTTCAGTTGGACATTAGGAAGGCAAATTCAATGTCAAATTTCATTTTTAGAGGGGTAGACTACATGAGCAGGGATGTACTTCTGAGGCTGTATAAAGCTCTGCTCAGACCCCATTTGGAGTATAGTGAGCAGTTTTGGACTCCATACCAAAGGAAGGATGTGCTGGCCTTGGAGGTGGTCCAGAGGAGGTTCACAAGAATGATCCCAGGAAGGAAGGGTTTGTCATATGAGGAGTGGTTGATGAGTCTAGGTCTATACTCGATGGAGTTCAGAAAGATGAGGGGGGATCTAATTGAAATTTACAGAATACTGAGAGGCCAGATAGAGTGGATGTGGAGAGGATGTTTCCACTAGTGGGAGAGATTAGAACTCGAGGGCACAAACTCAGAGTGAACGATCGCTCCTTTGTAACTGAGGCAGCACAGTGATTAGCACTGCTGCCTCGCAGCACCAAGGGATCTGGGTTGAATTCTGGCCTCAAGTCACTCATTGTCTGTATGGAGTTTGCACTTTCTCCCCATGTCTGCGTGGGTTGCCTCCGGGTGCTCTGGTTTCTCCCCACAGTACATCGATGTGCAGGTTAAGTTGATTGGCTATGCTAAAATTGACCCTAGTGTCAGGGGGATTAGTAGGGTAAATGTGTAGGTTGGCGGGAATCGTCCTGGGTGGGATTGTGGTCGGTATAGATTCGATGTGCTGAATAGCCTCCTTCTGTACTGTAGGGATTCTATGAGATGAGGAGGAATTTCTTCAGCCAGAGGGTGGTGAATCTATAGAACTCATTGCCACAGAGGGCTGTGAAAGCTAAGTCATTGAATGTCTTTAAGGCAGAGTTAGATAGGTTCTCGATCAAGAAAGCAATCTTGGGTTACGGAGACAAGGCAGGGGAATAGGGATGAGAATCATATCATGATTGAATGGTGGAGCAGACTCGATGGGCCAAATGACCTAATTCTGCTCCTATATCTTATGGTCTTATGGCCTCAAATCAATGAGGACTCTGACCTCTGGGAAACTATTAACGAATGTGTCACAGTGGTTAGCACTGCTGCCTTACTGTGCCAGGGACCCGAGTTCAATTCCGGCCTTGGGTGACTGTCTGCCTGGAGTTTGTATGTTCTCCCTGTGCCTGTGTGGGTTTCCTTTCGGTGCTGAGTTTCCTCCCAGACTCCAAAGATGTGATGGTTCCGTTGTTGCAGAGTGATGTCTCTCAAGTTACAATGCCCTGGAAACAGACGAGCGACCTATTCCTGAAAGAACTAGCTATGGGAACAGACAAACGCCTGTCTTAGTGCACCACGAGGTACAGGAATAGATTTGGAAAAGGTGATTGATGTGGATTGTGTTCCCACCTTTCAATGATATTCATTATCCTTTTGTAGTGAGTGTTTGCTAAACATGGACTGCAGCGATTCAAGAAGGCAGATCACCACCACCTTCTCAAGGGCAACGATTGATGGGCAATAGATGCTGGCCAACCAGCGACGCTCAGGTATCAGGAATGAATTTTTAAAAAATGTTAAATGGAAACAACAGATCATGCATGGGCTTAAAATACGCTGCAAGAAAGGATGTCCCGAGGCATGGTACGTTGGGGAAACCATGCAGACAGTACGACAACGGATGAATGAACATCGCTCGACAATCACCAGGCAAGACTGTTCTCTTCCTGTGGGGGAGCACTTCAGCAGTCACGGGCATTCAGCCTTGGATCTTCAGGTAAGCGTTCTCCAAGGCGGCCTTCACGACACACGACAGCGCAGAGTCGCTGAGCAGAAACTGATAGCCAAGTTCCGCACACATGAGGACGGCCTAAACCGGGATGTTGGATTTATGTCACATTATCAGTAACCCCCACAGCTTGCCTCCTGGACTTGCAGAATTTCACTAGCTGTTCTGTCTGGAGACAATACACATCTCTTTAACCTGTGTTGAATGCTCCCTCCACCCACATTGTCTGTACATTTAAGACCTGGCTGGCTGTAGAGATTTGCATTCTAATCAGTATTCTGTAATTTGATTTCTGTGTCTGTTTGCACTGTTTGAGAACAGATATCCACTCCATCTGACGAAGGAGCAGTGCTCCGAAAGCTTATGGTATTTGCTACCAAATAAACCTGTTGGACTTTAACCTGGTGTTGTGAGACTTCTTACTGTGCTTAAAATATTCTCCAGCTCTCCCTTCTCCTGTATCCATCTTGTGTATAATTCTTATTAAGAATTCCTTCAATTGTCCCAATCCAAATCCCTTTTACTTTCATTTCACTCCGTCGGACCACTATCTTAATAGTTTCAAATCCACTTTTTTATGGAGCATGTCTAATTGACTTGCAAAAAGTGATATACTCTTCTAGCCCCCGTTAGCCGCTGCATAATCTGTTGTCCAGTAGCTGAGCAAGTCTGGGGCCTGTCCTTCAGGAGCGGTTCACCAAGCACTTCTGCATGTTAGTTACTCTACAAGTAATAAATCATATCGGCACACTCACACTGGCATTCTAACATCATGTCACATGCTCCATCCAATACAAGCCATTCCTAGCCATTCAGGTGATCCTGTCAGAAAATGAAATGGTGTCAGTCTCCACATCAACATGCATTGTCCTGATGAATTTGTTTGCAGCTGGACTAACAAATGCAGTTTTCCTTCAAAATAAATGTTGAAAGGCAAAGATACAAATATATCCGAGAGAAGCCATCAATATATGAGTCTAATTTCACCTTTCTTTCACTAGAATCTACATCAACACCAGATTGAACTGTTACATTAAACGACACCCAGGGTGAGTTATTCCAATTCCCATTTGCGACTGTGATGTTCCACCATCCTCAGCCCCTTTTCTCATTCAAGCAGACAGATCTCAATTACTATCTGAACTCACTGATCAGCCTTGGAGAAACAACTGTCCAATTCAATACTCTCATAATATCTGTAAAACAGATTCAAACATTACCAGTTAAATCCAGAGATTAATATATGTTATTTGTTTTTCACTTTAACCCATTATAAAGTGTCAGAAATTTCAAATCAATTCCAGATTTGTTGTTGAGCTCATTGGTATTGTTCCTGTTCAATTTACTTCTCCTCAAAGAACTCTTCTTGATGCCCGGGAACCCTGATCTTTTTTTTTCAATTAGTTTTTGTTTCTACTTGAATGCTTTGAAATAGCAGCTCATTTCAATATATTTTATCAATTTCAATGTCAGAAACAATGATACCCAAGCTTGCTGGTTTTCAGTTCCGTTTTTTATTCAGAGACAGAAACAATCACTTCAGAGGTAATTTCCATATCTCCTGTGTTCAAGCATTTGCTGAATGATCAAGGCCAAGTCTTTGAAAGCTAAAGTCTTTAGTTCCAATTGTCATCATGTTGTGATGTCTGATATCTGCAGAAAAGTTTTTGAATTTGTACAAACTTCGAGATGACTTGCTGCGATACCAGTGGCCCCCGGAAACCATAATCAGCTGTTTAGAAATACAGAAAGAATCCATTTGCCTGGGAGAAGAGCTCTTTATTTATTTGTTTATCGGATGTGGCATCGCTGGCTACACCAGCATTTATCCCTACTGCCATTGAGAAGGTGGTGGTGAGCTGCCTTCTTAAACTGCGGCAGTCCTTGAGGTGTCGACACACCATAGGGCGGGAGTTCCCGGATTTTATCCCAGCAACAATGAAGGAACAGCAATATATTTTCAAGTCGGATTGGTGAGTGACCTGGAGGGGAACCTCCACAAAGTGGTTTTCCTAGCATCTGCTGCTCTTGTCCGAGAAGGTAGTGGTTGTGGGTTTGGAATGTGCTGTCTCTGTGTCACTCAATGTCTCTCTGTTTCTGATCCTTTCTTTTGGCTCCTTCTTGCTGCCTTATTCTTTCTGTCTCACTCATTCTCCGCCCTCTTTCCCAGCCGCTGTTTCCCAGCCCGTGTCTGTCACTTTATTTGTATTCTACTGTTTCTGTCCCTCACTGTATCTGTCTCTCACAGAATCACAGAATCCTACAGCTCATCGAGTCCGCACCCACGCATGAAATGCCGTTACCTGCCCACGTAATCCCACTTGGCAGCACTTGTCCCATAGCCTTGAATGTTATAGGGTGCCAAGTACTGATCCGGGTACTTTTTAAAGGATGTGACGTATCCCACTGCCACCACCCTCCCAGGCAGCGCATTCCAGACCGTCATCACCCTCTGAGTAAAAAGGTTTTTCCTCAAATCCCCCCAAAACCTCCCACCCCTCACTTTTAACTTGTGTCCCCACGTAACTGACCTTTCAACTAAGGGGAACAGATGCTCCCTATCCACTCTGTCCATGTCCCTCATAATCTTGAACACCTCAATCAGGTCGCCCCCTCAGTCTGCTCTCCTCCAACGAAAACAACCCAAGCCGACCCAAACTCTCTTCTTAACTTAAATGTTCCATCCCAGACATCATCCTGGTAAATCTCCTCTGCACCCCCTTCCAGGGCGTTCACGTCCTTCCTATAATGTGGCGACCAGAACTGCACTCCAGCTGTGGCCAAACAAAGTTCTATACAACTTCATCATGACCTCCATGTTTTTGTAACCGAAACACCGATTCGAAAAGGTGAGTGTTTCATGTGCTCTTTTCACCAACCTATTTACCTGCCATCCCGCCTCTTTGTTTCTGTTCTCTCTGTTTTCTGTCTCTCTCTCTCAGTACCCCTCTCTCTCTTTCTCTCTGCCTCTCCGTTTCTCTCTCTCTTTCTCTCCCTCCCTCTCCCTCCCTGCCTCTCTCTCTCTCTCCCTTCCTGCCTCTCTCTCTCTCTCTCCTTACGTCTCTCTCTCCCTGCCCCTCTATCTCCCTCTCTCCCTGCATCTCTCTTTCTTTGTCTCGCTCTCTCTCTCTCTCTCTTTCTCTCTCTCCCTACCTCTCTCTCTTTGCCTCTCTTCCTCTCTCTCCCTGAATCTCTCTCTCTTCCTCTCCTTGCCCTACTCGCTCTATCTCTCCCTGCCTCTCTCTCTCTCCCTCCATGCCCCTCTCTCTGTCTCTCCCAATGGGATAGATTGATTGGTCATGATAAATTACCCCTTAGTGTCAGGGGGAATGGAAGTTAAACATGTGGGGTTATGGGGATAGGGACTGGGTGGGATTGTTGTCGGTGTAGGCTCGATGGGCCAAATGGCCTCCTTCTGCACTGTAGATTCTATAAAAATATTCACACTTGGGACAGATCATATTTGATGCAGTGAACATTGGCTATTGGGAAGATTGTAAATAGTGTGAAGGTTTTTACACAGCTTTGTTTGATGCCAGTCAGGATATCAAACAAGTCTGGTGTTGTTAAACTTCTTACTCAGATTTCCCATGCCAGGATGGCTGCAGCCAGATCATCGTAAAGCAACTGCAGACAAATTCTCTTGGAAGCACATTCCTCAAAGCCTCACAATTTGGTGAGTCAAATGTTTTGGGCAGGTCAATGAATGCAACAAAAAAGTTCCTGATGTGGTTCTCGAATCTTCTTGGATTTGTCTGGCAACGAGGACCATGAGGTTCCTCTGGAAGTCCTAAAGCTGCACTGTCAGAGGGATTTTCTGGTCCCACCAGTGGCGAATATTGCCGTGAGTGGGACAGGAAATCTCCGCGCTGTGACCCTGGGAGGATATTCTCAGCCACAGGAAGTAGCGATTCAGGGGAATGTATGTC